>NC_085139.1:260432817-260533708 GCF_024139115.2 Armigeres subalbatus
AACGGTTATTACGTATTGCTTATTTTATACAAGTGTGTCTTCGAGGCCTTTGTACCGAACGCCAATGTCGCCGCCAATGCCGATGTCGTCGTCGTCGTCGCCAGCAACTGTTCACCAAAGGCAAGACACGGCCCTGGCTGATGCTGGCCTGTTTTTCCTTCCTCCACTTGACGCGGTCCGATCGTATTTACGTCAACACACGCCGGGTATGCCGCGCACCGAGCAGAAGTGGTTCTGTGAAATCTGTCAATCAATTCGTTGTTGTTTCCATATGCTGTCTCGTTGGGTGGCATCGGTATCTGGTGGTATTACCGCAGGTCAAACACGCCGATCGAGGAAAGTTTCTGCTGGCGAACCGATGTCGTGCTGACTTGAACCGATGATGATTCCGTATGGATCTGACCACTTGAAGTTGAGATGTTCTGACGGTTAGTACGGGGTGGGATCGGATTGCAACTTTCACTTTTCTCTACACTCATTTGGTGCGTAAATGGGTTAAAAGGATCATAAACGTATCAGCAGAAGGATGCAGGATTCTGGCAAGTGGGTTGGTATCGACTTTCGAGGACGTAGGAAAAATGTTTACGCATTTGGCTTGTATTAGTTGGAAAGTGTGAAAGTAATAAATTTTGATGGAATGGATGTAAAGTTGAGTGTTTTTGACATAATTTGGTTATGTGATCCAATAATATGCATTGATGCCACTCCCTAAACCGATGTTTTGCATTAAAGCCTGTTCGATGGGGATGTTGTTTCACTATTTTCTGTTGCAAATGGGCCAGATCCTCCAATGCATTCTAAAAATCCAACCAAAATAGAAAAGAGCATTTATTTTCTAAAGAAATCTCAGATCGGGTATATGTTCCATTATTAAAAATATGCACCTATATCAATAAAATCCGCGAAATGGACAACTTTTGGCTTTTTTTGCATGTTATTGGTATCCTGAGCGCTTAACAATCATGATAAAAAACTATTTGCGCTCCAATTCTTCATTTTCTATTGTTATTGATTTGGTAGGGAACTGCTCCTGGAATTCATCTCATGGGTCCGATATTCATCCCATCAAAACAACAACAAGCAATGAAAAACAATTTGATTTGTTCCATATTTTGTGATCTTTCTCAGCAGTATGCATGTGACAAAAAGAATCGCAAAATTGGTGCTGTATTTCTTTTTGGAGCCCTCACTGCGCGGCTTCAAAGCAAGACCATGCTAGGGTGGCTGGGTTCGATTCCGTGCCGGTCTAGGCAATTTTCGGATTGAAATTGTCTCGACTTCCTTGGCATAAAAGTATTATCGTGTCTATGATATACGAATGCAAAATGGGACTTGGCTTAGAAACCTGCAGTTAATAACTGTGGAAGTGCTTAATGAACACTAAGCTGCGAGGCTGCTCTGTCCCAGTGTGGGGATGCAATGCCAATAGGAAGGGTTTTGCGATGAGGTGAATATATGTTCAGTGAGCTTGAGATTGGAACAGTTCCGCTTGTTTTCGGTTTATTCTCTATAAAGGTTGAATTAATTTGATTCGGTAGTTTTGGATAATGACGGTAAGTGAATTCCAGGGGTTTTATTCGATTCAGACAATTTTTGATTACAGAAGTAGTAGTTTGCCTTTACTCCCATGTTAAAAAAAAACGTACCGTAAGTAAGAATTAGAGCCTTGTCGATTGACGATCATCATTGGAACTCCAAACAGTCCTTTTCAGGGCTATCATTTATGATTTCAAAAAAAGTTGTCAACCGCCGAAATTCATCCTCCAGGCAGAGTTGAAGAATGATTCGGTGCTGTTCCATATTTTGCAGAAAATTCCTGTTGAATTGAGGCTCTTGTATATTGCCCATGATCGCATGTTTGTAACACTCGCATTTTTGTTGATTTTGTAAAAATCCTGTGAATCGTCCAGATTCCAGAAAGCTCAATTTACTGCATTCAAACCAGCAAAGGTAAAATAGGCCTTACTATCTTGCTTATCTGTGGAAAGCTGTAAATAATTGAGTTTAAGGGGGAGGATTGACAAACCAGTTACAAAATCAACCAAAATGCAAATGTTACAAACATGCGATCATGGCCAGTATAATACACTAGTTCTGAAATAGTCCGATTTATTATCAGTAATGAACCTTGTGGCCTTAGATGTGCAGTAAGACGCGCGGCTACAAAGCAAGACCATGCTGAGGGTGGCTGGGTTCGATTCCCGGTGCCGGTGTAGACAATTTTAGGATTGGCGTTAATTCAAAATTTTACCGAAAAAAAAATAAAATTTTGATCTTTCATAAAAACATCTTCAAGAAAACTGATGAGTTTTTCGATTTTATCAATTTATATCTTTATTTTAATTCCCCATCCCCTTCAATAACGGAAGGTCAGTAGACAAAAGGATGCAGGGATCGTAATGCTCACTCATTCTAACGAGCAGAAAATGCTCACTCACGCAGATTTTTTCCCAGAAATCGTTTTGAGAGAAAGAAAAAAAGCCTGGATAGAGATAACTATTTTTTCCCTCAATGTTAGTGCCGCGAAAAGTTGATTTGCTCGTTTTCCCACTTTTTTGACGTAGGACTTACGTCTCTCTTAACTATACCGGGTGTCATTCCAAAATATTCAAATCGACCGCGTTACGCTGTGTTGAAAGATTTTAAACGTTAATAGCGTTCGTCTCAGTGGACGAATTTCTGCGGTAACCCCCTCAATCGACAGATTTCAAGTATGCCTTCCATGTCCATGCTTGATAAGACCCATAAAGTTTTTATAAACACAAACTGAAAGTTTTCGCGAAAAATGAGTGAGGCGCTTTGGCGGCGAGTTGTGGTGCCTGCCAAGAATGTGGTGGGTTTGACAGTGGCCTCTGTTAAACTTCTATAAAAAGCTGCATGTATCCGCTTGAGGCTCCGCCAAAGCGACCGTGTGCCACTCGAAGCGCACAAGCCCAAGTCCTGGTGTTAGGTGGGACTCTAAACAGACCTGACACGACACGAGAAGGGAGGTTTGCGCAGGCCCAATCAGGCCCTTTTAAGAGCAACCATGATAATACGACTCGATACAATCGGCATAGACCTAGGCGACAAATAAAGAATCTCGAATTGAAAGCTCGGAACATGGAGCTGCAAATCACTAGGTTTCGCAGGATAACAGGATAATCTACGATAAATAACATCCCCGCAACATCGACGTCGTTGCGCTGCAGGAAATCTGCTGGACAGGATAGAAAGTGTAGAAAAGCCGGCATCGAGGGGCTACCTTCTACCAAAGTTGTGGTACCACCAACGAGCTGGGAACCATTTCATTTATTTAGTTTACATCTAAACAGATAACACTGAATCAACAATTTGACGCCACAATACACGGTTCGAGGCCGCATCTCTCCATCCTCGGATACGCCCCACGCTCGCCAAGTCGTTTTGCACCTGGTCTGCCCATCTCGCTCGCTGCGCGCCACGCCGTCTCGTACCTACCGGATCGGAAGCGAACACCATATTTGCAGGGTTGCTGTGCGGCATTCTTGCAACATGTCCTTCCATCGTACCCTTTAGCTACCTTCTGGATACTGGGTTCGCTGTAGAGTTGGGCGAGCTCATGGTTCATTCTTCGCCGCCACACACCGTCTTCTTGCACACCGCCAAAAAATGGTGCTAAGCACCCGTCTCTCGAATACTCCGAGTGCTTGCAAGTCCTCCCGAGCATTGTCCATGTTTCATGTCCGTAGAGGACAACCGGTCTTATAAGCGTCTTGTACATGACACATTTGGTGCGGTGGCGAATCTTTTCGACCGCAGTTTCTTCTGGAGCCCGTAGTAGGCCCGACTTCCACAGATGATGCGCCTTCGTATTTCACGACTAACGTTGTTGTCAGCCGTTAGCAAGGATCCGAGGTAGACGAATTCCTCGACCACCTCGAAGGTATCCCCGTCTATCGTAACACTGCTTCCCTCCGGTAGCTGTTCAGTTTCCCAGATTCTGACTTTCAATTTGTGCAGACAAGTGGCTAGCTTTTCCGGGGCCCATCTTGATGAGCTCAGCTCCGATACCATCCTTACCAGCTGCTTTATTGGTCTTTAACTGTTGGATGGCATCCTTAACTTCCCTCAAGGTTGGGGCTGGTTGGCTTCCATCTTCCGCTGAACTGACGTAGTCATCTCCTCCGCTGCCTTGACTTTCACTGCCTGTACTCTCAGCGCCATTCAAATGTTCCTCGTAGTGCTGCTTCCACCTTTCGATCACCACACGTTCGTCTTTGCCTTTGCCTTTGCGAGATGCGTTGAGCTTCTGGTAGAACTTGCGTGTTTCTTGAGAACGGCACAGCTGTTCCATCTCCTTGCACTCCGCTTCTTCCAGGCGACGTTTCTTCTCCTGAAAAAGGCGAGTCTGCTGTTTCGCTTCAGTCTATAACGTTCCACGTTCTGCCGGGTACCTTGCTGCAGCGCGACCGCCCGCGCTGCGTCCTTCTCCTCCAGAATCGGTCTGCACTCTTCGTCGAACCAATCGTTCCGTGGACTTCGTCCCATTTACCCGACGTTGTTCTCCGCTGCGTCGTCAATGTCTGCTTTGACTGTATTCCAGCAGTCCTCAAGAGGGGCTCCATCGAGCTCACCCTCTTCCGGCAACGCTGCCTCGAGATGCTGCGCGTATGCAGTGGCGACATCAGGTTGCTTCAGTCGCTCTAGGTCGTACCGCGGCGGTCGTCGGTACCGAACATTGTTGATGACGGATAGTTTTGGGCGCAGTTTAACCATCACCAGATAGTGGTCAGAGTCGATGTTAGCGCCACGATATGTCCTGACGTCGATAATGTCGGAGAAGTGCCGTCCATCAATCAGAACGTGGTCGATTTGTGATTCTGTCTGCAGTGGTGATCTCCAGGTGTACCGATACGGGAGGCTGTGTTGGAAGTAGGTGCTGCGAATGGCCATATTCTTGGAGGCGGCGAAATCAATTAGCCGTAGGCCGTTTTCGTTCGTCAGCCGATGAGCGCTGAGCTTTCCAACAGTCGGTCTAAACTCCTCCTCTTGGCCAACCTGAGCGTTCAAATCTCCTATGATGATTTTGACGTCGTGGCTTGGGCAGCTATGGTACTCACGTTCCAGCTGCGCGTAGAATGCGTCCTTATCATCATCAGTGCTTCCGGTGTGTGGGCTATGGACGTTGATTATGCTGAAGTTGAAGAACCGGCCTTTGATCCTCAACCTGCACATTCTCTCGTTGATCGGCCACCACTCGATCACGCGCCTTTCCATGTCGCCCATCACTAAGAAAGCTGTTCCTAGCTCGTGTGTGTTGCCGCAGCTCTGGTAGATGGTATGATTACCTCTAAACGTTCGCACCATTGATCCCTTCCAACAAACCTCCTGCAGCGCTACGATGCCGAATCCACGGTCCTTGAGCACATCGGCGAGTATGCGTGTGCTCCCGATGAAGTTGAGAGATTTGCAGTTCCACGAACCGAGTTTCCAATCGCTAGTCCCTTTTCGTCGCAGTGGTCTTCGCCGATGGTTCCGGTTCGTACTTTCTTATTGATTATTCGTCGCGTGAGTTTTTTTTTTGCTGGCTTGCAGGGCCTGACACCAAACCCCCTAAATTTCCGGAGGACCATGGTGCACAGTTTCACTTAGAGTCCCTCGCTGGCACTCGGACGATGATCAGCCGCCCCTAACATGGAGAACAGACGCTGATGTGAGCCGATCCTGACATGGAGAACAGACGCTCAATAAGATTTGCCTCTCCGGAGAGGAGCAAACCCCCCTTCCCTGTCAGCATACGACCATAGTTCCCACCGGGGTTGCTTACTCGATCTTCCCTAAGGTTGCTCGTATCCCGTCCAGCACCGCGGGGAGGTAGGGATAGGAGTTGCTGGGTAAGTGGCTAAGAACCGCGAGATGGGGTCTATTTTATTCCTTCAGGTACGCGAAGTACCAATGGTACGCTTTACCCAGCATTTGCCGTGCCGAGGATGGGGGTGGGGGTGGATCAGTTTCAGGTATGGTAGATAAATCATACTGGATGATGTTTTATTGATACCGAATGAAAATTTAGATCGAATTCATCCTCAGAGTCTACATCTGATTTTGGGTGTTCTGCGTTTTCGTCTTTGTTGTCGTAATTGGTTATTTCATGGTTCAGAAAAATATATTAAGCTCTTTTAGTGGAATGTATTAAACCGTCTAAGACGAATTAAGTACTGTCCATTTAATTCCACCAGTTAATTTTCTTTATCTTTGCAGATGCATTACGTATTTTCGTATCCATCGATTCTGTCTCATTTTGGTTTCTTTCCTGATTTTCCGGGTTGAAGGGTTTTTTTGCTTGGTTGTAGGTAAATTTGAAGTGGTTTCTGTCGTTCTGTTTGTAATCGGTTCCTTTTTGCTTTGAATGTTTATTAATGAAATTATCGGACGTCATGTTACGTGCTGTTATTTCTTTTGACCTGAATTTGCAAAGGAACGCGTATGCGTCCTCCATATCTTTTGGTTCGCTAAGTCCGGCAATGAAGGCTGCTAGAGCGTCTTCAACGATAAAATCGTTGATCACGTCCCAAGCTTGTTTGTATTTATCGTTCTGTTTAGCTAATGACTTGATTTTTTGCACAATTTCTTTAGATTTATTATAATATCGTGAAATACTCATTCCCTCGATCATTTTACATTGCCATAGTTGGCATTTGTATGTTGATAACTCCTGACGATCGCCAAGTGCATTCGTCAAGATCTCTTTGATGGTTTCGAAGTCATCGGGGTTGCCGGCAAGACATATTATATCTCTTGCTTTACCTAAGATCTTGTTAGTCACTGCTGAGACGTACATTTTGAACTGTAGCTCTGAAACGTTCGATTCAAAAGCGTTTAATATTTCTTCAGACG
Source organism: Armigeres subalbatus (assembly GCF_024139115.2). Classification (NCBI taxonomy): domain Eukaryota; kingdom Metazoa; phylum Arthropoda; class Insecta; order Diptera; family Culicidae; genus Armigeres; species Armigeres subalbatus. Next base: position 260,439,676 of record NC_085139.1, read on the forward strand.
TTGTAAGCCAAGCATCTAATTGTTTTGGATTACCGTCAAAAATCGGAATCAACTTGATCGGGTCGGGAATTTTGAACAGATTTTTGACGTTCACAGGCGCTTGTGCGGGGGGGTCTGCAGTATGTATTGTATTTAAATGCGATTCAATTTGTTGGAACATGGTGTCATGTGCCTTTTGTTTTTCTGACAAAGAGTTCATTTTTTTTTAACTAATTTTATTTGCTAATTATCTAATACATGCATTCATCTCTTAGACTAGGTGTTCCGTGTTTTCTTAACACTATCATCCTTATTTGCTATGTCATATTTTTAGTTATTATTAATACATTTCAATTGCCTCTGGCAGTTAGAATTTTTTTCCTCTGGTTGAATTGAACCATGTAGGAATTACAATGTTTTCAACTTAAACTAAACTTAACCTATTTTATACTAAGGGTACAAGGAGTTAATCGTTGCAATAGAAGATTGCAACGATTTTTGTCTAAAATTGGAAATGATTTTGTTGGACATTTGTTGCAATGTCTCAATATTAGAAATTCTATGAAGTTCATTGGTACTATACCACGGAGGCAACTTCAGAATCATTTTCAGAATTTTATTTTGAATCCTCTGAAGTGCCTTCTTTCTGGTATTGCAGCAACTAGTCCATATTGGCACAGCATACAACATGGCAGGTCTAAACATTTGTTTGTAAATCAAAAGTTTGTTCTTAAGACAAAGTTTTGATTTTCTGTTTATAAGTGGATTGTTACCAACCCTGTCGGCAGTACAACCACTTTTGCTCGGGTACGGTGAATGCCACGATGCGACCTTTGTTACCATGACGACCTAAGCGCACACGAAGTAGGCGAGTATGGTACATCGCGGTAGAAAAAACGTGGTGCGTCGAAGTAGGCGTTTTTTCAATTTGAATTTTTTATTCACTCCACATCTTTCTGCTGTGTAAGACGCACGTGTAAAAACATTTTTCTATCAATAAAATTGAAATCTGTTAAAATTATATAAATGATTAGTAAGTTTAAAACTAGTACTTAATCTATAAAAATAAAACGAAAAAGTGATTGGCCCAATTTGATACCCTGTGGTGTGGACCGTCCCTTCATCAGCGGAATAGACTTAATGCAACAGGTGAGCACTGTCCCCGCGTTTCGCTACCAGGAAGTAGCTTACATTTTGGTCCTTCTCCCGCAGGTGAGCACTGTCCCCGCGTTTCGCTACCAGGAAGTAGCTTACATTTTGGTCCTTCTCCCGCAGGTGAGCACTGTCCCCGCGTTTCGCTACCAGGAAGTAGCTTACATTTTGGTCCTTCTCCCGCAGGTGAGCACTGTCCCCGCGTTTCGCTACCAGGAAGTAGCTTACATTTTGGTCCTTCGAAAGCCAACTGCCAGTTTATATGGAACCACAGTTGCGCCGCTCTACACGAGAAAATAGAGGCATACCACCGAAGCGATTGGACAATTTCCTCATAGGACTTCCAAGTCAATCTACAATGTTTCGTACACCGGTTAATCAGCAAGGTGAGTGAAATCAGCGAATTGAATTGTCAGTGCCCTCTTTCAAAAATGTTACGGTGAACCACCCTGTTACTGGTTCCCGTGCATCGCTTGGTGCTGATCTTTCTGTTCGACATTCGAATGCAAGCCGATCTTCACGATCCAGCAAAGCCGATAGCCAACTGAAGGCACTGTTATTGGAAGAGCAGATCGAAGAAGAGGAACTGAAGGCTTCAATAGAACGAGACACTATCCTGGCTGAACAACAACTAGCTGCGCTTCGAATTCAACAAGATTTGACGTTAAAAACGGAGCAGAGAAAAGCAGAGTTCCTGAAACGAAAACGTGAGCGTGAGATGAAAAAAGAGGAAATAAGAAGTGGTTCCAATTTTGATTCGAGTATTAGCAGCAGGTCAAGTGCGTACACCAGTGCTTTCAGCCGCGTTGCTGAATGGATTGCTGAAACCGAAAATGTCAACGTGAGCAGCACGAACATTGAACCCCAATTAGGTGCACAGCGAAATAAAATACTGAACCCCGTAGCTAGGCCATTGTTCGGTGAACCTGCTGCGAATGGAGTTCCTGCAGTCGAACCTGGTACGAATACGATACTGTGTGAAGCATTCAAGGCGTTGCAAGGCCGAAACGTGAAAGATTTGCCGGTGTTCTCGGGCGATATCATGGACTGGGCAATTTTTGAAAATGAATTCAAAACGTCCACTGAGGAGTTCCATCTTTCGAATCGTGATAACCTGAGGAGGCTAAACAAAGCACTGCATGGAAAAGCACGCACGACCGTGGAGCCATTGCTGTCGTCCCCGGATAATGTCGATCAAGTTATAAGGATGTTGAAATCGAACTTCGGGCGCACAGAATGGGTTGTAGCCAATCGGTTGGAAGCGCTTAGAAATTTGGATGCCATCAAAGAAGGAAGTATCGAATCATTCCGAGCCTTCTACAATGCGGTGGTCGGTACAAAAATTGCGATGCATAATGTTAAGGCAGATAACTACCTGTTGAACCCAGAACTCATTTCGCATCTGGCTGAAAAATTACCTGTTTTCAGCAAGCAGATGTGGATTCGACACAAGGCAGCGCTAATAACAGAAGACGTCGTGGTGGATTTCAACACTTTCGTCCGCTGGTTGGAGGATGAGATGGACAATCAACTAGCCAGCATCAACCGTGTTTGGAGCCAAGAAGCCGAATAACCAGGTGAAGCCGAGACAGGTCGTCTTCAACGTCAACAGTCGCGAAGAAGTAGCAGAAAAGAAGTGTCCCCTGTGCTCGGTAAGTTCGCATTCTAGTCTAGAAAAATGTGAGCAATTCCGTAAACTTTCGGTTGCACAACGTCGTTCTACTGCCAAATCGTGCAAAGTTTGCTACGTCTGCCTGTTCTCGGATCACGCTAGGAGAAATTGCAAATCCGATAAAAAATGTTCAATTTGCAACAAAAATCACCACGACCTGGTCCATAGCGACGATGTTTCTATGAATAACAGGCCCAGCCGGTCGGATGTAGCGTCGAACGTGTGTAACATAAATGGCAAGAACGTCAATACACTCCTTCGTGTTGCCAAAGTCAAAGTTTGTGGTCCAAATGGCATCGAAGAAGTGTTTGCCCTGTTCGACGAAGGTTCATCGTTGTCTATGATGGATGCAGATGTTGCGACACGAATTGGATTACATGGACGGACTTCCACAGTAAACTACCGATGGACGAACGGCATTTCGCATAAGGAGGAGCATTCAATGATACTGTCATTCAACATCTCTGGGCCGTCGGAACAAGCAAAGTGGTTTAAAGCCAGTTGCATCCACACTGTGAAGAACCTCGATCTACCCATAGTGAAATTCGACGTTGCGAAGGTGAAGAAGCGATATCCAATGCTCGATGAGGATAAGCTGAACGCGGTTCAAAACGCTCGCCCCTGCATGCTAATCGGTTCGAACAACGCAGGCTTGATTGTGCCATTGAAAACAGTTCAATATTCACTGGATGGACTGCAGTTGACACGTTGTCACTTGGGCTGGACTATACATGGCGTAATCGAACCCAACGGAGCTGGAGATTCTGACAATCATGCGTTTCTATGCTCTGAGGACGATGACATCGAGCTAACGGAGTTAATCAAGCAGATGTACAAAGTGGAAAACTTCGGAATCATTGGGCAACTGCCGAAGATATCAGACGAGGATCAACGCGCCATTGATATCATGAACCGTACAATTATGCGCCGCGGAGAGCGCTTCGAAGTGGGACAAATCTATAAATATAATAACTTTACGTTCCCGGACAGCAAGCCGCAAGCCCTCAGGCGCCTCCAAGTCATGGAAAAGAAAATGGACTCAAATCCTGATTTCGCTGCAAAGTACTGTAGCAAAATAGAAGACTGCATCGAAAAAGGATACGCTCGGAAGCTGGAACCTGATGAGCTTCATGAAACTTCAAACACCTGGTACCTGCCACACTTCAGCGTGGAAACCGCCGGGAAATTTCGACTGGTTATGGATGCCAAAGCAAAATCCCACGGTTTCTCTCTCAACGATCTGTTGCTGAAGGGCCCCGACTTCGTTCCTCCATTGATTGCGGTTCTGATGCGTGCACGAAGGAAGAAGTTCGCCTTTGTAGCAGACATAAAGGAAATGTTCCTCCAGATCCTTATTCGTCGAGTGGATCAGGACTCCCAGCGTTTCTTTTTCCGAGGCATGGATCGCTCCATGCCACCCGACGTGTATGTAATGATGGTGATGATTTTCGGAGCTGTGTCCTCTCCTTCCATGGCGCAATTCATTAAAAATTTCAACGCCAAAGAGTTGGAAGAAGTGTTTCCCGGCGTGGAACGAGCCGTTTTGAAGCAACACTATGTGGACGACTTTTTTGATTGCGCGGACACCGAGGAGGCCGCTGTTGAACTTGTTCAGCGTGTCATCGAGGTACATAAGCACGGCGGATTTAAGCTAACCAAATTTTTGTCAAACTCTGAAGTGATCCTGAATTCACTGGATAGAGAATCGATCGCTGAGAATGATACAGGTACCACTAGTGTGCTTGGCATAGTTTGGGACCTTCGTTCTGATGAGTTCGTGTTTTCGTTGGAATTCCCAAAGCTAATTGAATGTTTCCGAACCGGCGAGAGTATTCCTACAAAACGACAGTTATTAAAGTTCATGATGGGCATCTTCGATCCGTTGTGTCTGCTTAGCCCAATCACAATACAGTTGAAGATAATTTTCCAGGAACTATGGCGTCTGCAGATAGGCTGGGACGATGAGATTCCGGATGGTTTGGCTTCGAGATGGAATGAGTGGTTGCGTGAAACTGCGAAGCTGAAAGAAGTTCGTGTCTCAAGGTACTATTTCCCTGAGCTACCATCGTTTTCCAATGCCGAACTGCATGCTTTCTCTGACGCGAGTGACAAGGCCTTCGCTTCCGCGATATACATGGTTCATCGGCAGGAAGGCAATTCGGATGAGGCCTTGGTCTATGCAAAGTCAAGAGTTGCTACCACAGTTATCAACTGTGTTAGGATTGGAGCTTCAAGGCTGTCTTCTTGCAAGCCAGATGATGAAAGTACTTCAAGAAGAACTTGATATAGAAGTGACGAAGACATTTTTCTGGACGGATTCCAAAATTTGCTTGAGTTGGATGAATACTGGTCAAAAGCTGACGGCATATATTGGCTCGCGCGTAATGAAGATCAAGGAAAACGGTCATGGTGTCGATTTATGGCATTGGATACCATCGCAGTTGAATGTCGCCGACTTAGCAACGAAGTCTTGTAAGTTTGAAAGTGTGAAGGAATGGCTAAAGGGTCCGGATTTTCTGCTCAAAGACAGCAGTGAGTGGCCAACTGATGCACCGGTGGAATTGTCACCCACTGAAATGGTGAGTTGCCATTCTGAGGTAATTCTCGATTTGCCGGCGTGTTCATTGTGCTGTACCTTGCACGAAGAAAACTTGTTCGATCTGCCCGACATTAAACATTTCTCAGATTTCAATCCGTTGATAAGATCAACAGCATACTATATCTGAAAATGAAAAAATATTGAGATTACCCGAGAACGAGAAGCCTAAACGTTTAACAATTACTGTACATGATATGTCCGATGCGAGAAATGCGTGGTACAGGAAGGTGCAATCGGAGGTCTTCAAAGAAGAGCGACGCAGCATAAAGAATTCAGGATTCGTGAAAAGCAGCAGTCGTTTGAGAACCTACTCGCCGTTCCTACAAGATGGGTTGATCCGCATGCGAGGCCGCGTGCAAGATGACAACAAGCCGTTCGAAGTTAATAACCCCGTCATTCTGCCGGACAATCATCCTTTTTCAACATTACTGATTCGCATGTACCATATCGCTAATGCACATCAAGGCTTTGAAACAGTTGTCAACAACATCAAGGAACGTCATCGTATTCTCCGGATTCGCTCGCAGGTGAAAAAATACATTATGTCTTGTGTCAAGTGTCGAGAGCCCAGGGCAAGACCTCGAATTCCGCAGATGGGAATGCTGCCGCCAGAACAAACAAATCCTTTCGTATTCTCGTTTACCAACACTGGAATAGATTATTTTGGACCACTATGTGTCAAGGTCGGCCGTCGTGTTGAAAAAAGATGGGTGGTACTCTTCACATGTATGACTTCCAGAGCAGTGCATCTCGAAGTTGTAGCATCGCTAGATACAAGCAGCTGCATTATGGCCATACGCTGTTTCATGTCCATCCGTGGATTACCGCAATGTATCATGACAGACAATGGTACCAACTTCACAGGCGCAGATCAAGAACTAAAGAAGCTAGTGAAAGCTTTGGATCAGCCACAACTCGAGGACTCATTGAGTGTGAGAGGTGTCGAATGGAAATTCATTCCACCGGGTGCTCCGCATTTTGGAGGATGCTGGGAGCGTTTGGTGCGCTCCGTGAAAAGTGGTCTTCGTGCAATGCTTAAGGAAAGACATAAGACGGACTTGGTATTGCGAACAACATTATGTGAGGTGATGAATACTGTCAACAATAGGCCGCTTACACATGTTCCGGAGCACCCCCAAGATGTTGAACCTCTGACGCCGAACATGCTGCTGTTAGGCCGAAACAATTCGACACAGTTCGATCACGACTTCGACGAACGAGACTTGGACTGTCGTGCCGCTTACAAGCAATCCCAGGTTTACGCCGATCGTTTCTGGCGCAGGTGGTTAGCATGTTATCGTCCTGAACTGATAAGGAGTCGGAAATGGCCTGACAACAGGAACTATCACGAATATCATATCGGTGATGTAGTAATGATAGTTGATGAAGCCTTGCATCGAGGAAGTTGGATAAAAGGCATAGTCGAAGCAGTGTACAAGGGTCCAGATGAAAAAGTCAGAACAGTATCGGTTAGAACATCAAAATCATTGTTTAAAAGGCCAGTGACCAAGATTGTGCTACTCCAGTCCATCAGCTCGTTTTCGGGCCCGGAGAATGTTACCAACCCTGTCAGCAGTACAACCACTTTTGCTCGGGTACGGTGAATGCCACGATGCGACCGTTGTTACCATGACGACCTAAGCGCACATCGAAGTAGGCGAGTATGGTACATCGCGGTAGAAAAACGTGGTGCGTCGAAGTAGGCGTTTTTTCAATTTGAATTTTTCACTGACTCCACATCTTTCTGCTGTGTAAGACGCACGTTTAAAAACATTTTTCTATCAATAAAATTGAAATCTGTTAAAATTAAATAAATGATTAGTAAGTTTAAAACTAGTACTTAATCTATAAAAATAAAACGAAAAAGTGATTGGCCCAATTTGATACCCTGTGGTGTGGACCGTCCCTTCATCAGCGGAATAGACTTGACGCGGCAGGTGAGTACTGTCTCCGCTGTTTGCTACCAGGAAGTAGCTTACGTTTTGGTCCTTCTCCAGCAAGTGAGCACTGTCTCTGCTGTTCGCTACCAGGAAGTAGCTTACATGAATATAGACACTTAATATATTTGTTACATTTGGCTTGAAGGCCTTCAATGTGATTTTTAAAAGTTAATTTTTGATCTAGCAGAAGTCCTAAATATTTAGCTTCGCTAGACCAATTAATTGGAACCCCATTCATAGTGACAATATGTCTGCTAGAAGGTTTCAAATAAGAAGCTCTCGGCTTATGTGGGAAAATTATAAGCTGAGTTTTGGAGGCATTCGGGGAAATTTTCCATTTTTGCAAGTAAGTGGAGAAAATATCCAAACTTGTTTGCAATCTACTACAAATGACACGAAGGCTTCGTCCTTTGGCTGAGAGACCTGTATCATCTGCAAACAAAGATTTTTGACACCCTGGTGGTAAATCAGGTAAGTCAGAAGTAAAAATGTTATACAATATGGTCCCCAGTATGCTGCCTTAGGGGACACCAGCCCTTACAGGTAGTCTATCAGATTTGGAATTCTGATAGTTTACCTGCAGTGAGCGATCTGATAAATAATTTTGGATCAGTTTAATGATGTACAGAGGAAAATTAAAATTCATCAATTTTACAATCAAACCTTCATGCCAAACACTGTCAAATGCTTTCTCTATATCAAGAAGAGCAACTCCAGTCGAATATCCTTCAGATTTGTTGAGCCGAATTAAATTCGTTACTCTTAATAACTGATGGGTGGTTGAATACCCATGGCGAAAACCAAATTGCTCATCAGCAAAAATAGAATTGTCATTAATATGAACCATCATTCTATTTAAAATAATCTTTTCAAACAGTTTGCTTATTGAAGAAAGCAAACTGATTGGGCGATAACTAGAAGCCTCAGCTGGATTTTTGTCCGACAAAGAGTTCATCATTTGCATTAACGTTTGAAGTTGTGCATTGATTTGCTCCATATTTGTAATTTGTTCTGAAACTGAGAGATTTCCTAAGGAAGGGAAGTTTTGAATCGGGATATAAGCGAGGTCTCCTGTGTCAATAGAGGAAATGCTTTCTTCGGACTCTGAAATTTCGCAGTCGTTGTTAAGACTCAACAAGCGGCGAGGTTTCTTCAGAGCGCTTTGCGTTTTATTTATCATTTGGCATTCACGAAACTGTGCATCTCTTAGAACTGCACAATTTCGGGTGGAGGAGAATTTCTCTTGGAACGATTCTTCCTCCAAATGGCAAATTTGTATCTTCAACATGTACACACCTCTCTCTTCGAACGGGCTTTAGTACTGCATGAGCATGAGCATGAGGATGATGACCGTGCATTTCGTAGTTGCTACTCCGTGATCGACCAGAACAATCGCAATTGCACAGGGAACCAATGGATGGAAGTATGGGATTTGCACTGCGCAACCTCAATGTGCACAGTCCGAGAGCTCTAGTATTTTGGAAGGACGATAACGGTGCTGGCCACGTCATCAGGTCATCGGGGATGGGAAGGAATTGATGATGCAGTCACTCGCCCACTGCAAGCCGAGAACACCTCTGCACTTGCCACGAGCTCCTGCGGAATTTTATTAGAATCTGGGGGTTAGGTTTTATGGCTGAGGTTCGTCTTGGTTAACGGGTTGCCAATGTGATAGTAATGAAGGGTTGGTGTAGTATTCTATAATTGGATGCCGAAACGAACTTTTTTGCTCATTTCGAATTCTAACAGTAACCTGCTAGAACTAATCAAGTTGTAGTTATAGGGGATTGAAGATAGAAACGGTATGAAAGCCCATTTCCAGTTCTGGTGATTGTTAGAACATGAGAAATATATGGAAAGATACAAAGTAGGAGAAAGGAACGGGCCTGGGATTGAACCCACGACTTCCTGCGTATGAATCAGAAGCGGTAGCCATATGACCACCAAGCCCGAACGGGCTTTAGTACTTGTCACAAAATAAATCGCCAAAGGAGCGATGTATTTGACTTGTATTTCACTAGGAAGGAGAAAAAAAACACTCACCTTGCAATCGTGTGTGCGGGGTTCTCGGGTGCTTCGTTCTTCCAGTTGCAGTGTGTGGTGTACGGCGGAGCCTCAACTCCGGGTCCCTCTTAGAGTTACGTCGGATGCTAACACTTTTCGCACTTTTCTGAAGCGGGTCACTTTGGTTGGATTTACTAATCCTAGCCTTTGCGCTGTTTGTTACACAACTTTCTTACTGCTTTTCACTGAAACCGCACGGCTGCGCCAATCTTGGACGTGATTTACCGGTCGACGTTTTAAAAAAGATATAACTCTAATTCACAATCACTTTATTACTAATTAACGCGAACAGAGGTAAACACGGTCGTTGATAAAAAGAAACTGAACAAGCATGCCGGGGTTGTTAGCAGTATTTATGATATTGAAATGCTGATGTAGCATATTGATGCACCTCGTCGATGATTGGCTGATAGTCCGATCGTCCGATATGTAGAATTGATGACTGTTGTCCTTTATTGCTGATCTGGCTCTAACGGTAGACTAGTCATAGCGTAATAAGCAGTTTACCACTAATAAGCTGACTTATCAATTCACCGTCATACGGCTCACGGCGAGTTCTCAAATTAATTTCATCTATGCGATCCGTTGTGTATTTTCCTCTCTCAATCTCTCGTAGCAGTAGTTTATCACGAATCATGTCATAAACAAATTAAAGTTGGATATTATCAAAGATGACAATTAATTCAAAAGTCGTCCAGAATCCCTAACGGGCTTTAATATCATTTTTACAGGCCATCAATTAATAACTAACAATAAATATATGTTTTGATTTTTGCCTTAAATTTCAAATATTTAAATGTAATAACTAAATAATGTTAAAATACTCATTGTTCTAGATAATATATTGTTCATGCTTGGTGTACGCACGTAATATCATATCTGATTCTTCAATACTGAAATTTATTGCGCGATGGGCTCTAGTTATGAGATTGAAGTGAACATCAGCCGTATGAGGGTTCAATATTAGCATACGACACTTTTTAATCAGCGAATGTCGATTTAAATCACGATTGAGAAAGCTACGCTGCGACCCCAACTCAATTACAGTAAACATAATCAAACATCAAAACGATTAGACTCGTACCATTTATGCTATGATATATCGATGGTCTTATTTTCCTACTCAACATAAAACATGCTCGACTCTAGCGCAATCCTAACTAAGTCGAACGAATATGTATCGTAAGCAATCCCAAATTTCCATACCTACTCTCGCACCAGCACACTCATGCTAAGTTAGAGTCCCTATGCCAAACACCATCGTCGTCGTCTTCGCCTCCGCGCGGTTTCTACGAATGAGTGGCATTCAGTTTCGTTCGAGACGCTGCCCGGATCAAGCTGCGGTGCGCGCGCGCGTATTTTCCCGACAATCTGAATCAAACCGTTTGTATTCCGAGTCAGCCGGCTCCTATAGACCCTCTATTCTAGGAGTAGCCCGTCGTCAGCCGCTGCCGAGGGGCTAGACGATTGTTCTCGCGCTCGATCTGGGTGACGCGTAGTGGGACCGGACCGATCGGAGGTATTTCAGTGTGTCAAGTGTTTGTGTGCATTTGTGTTGTGGTTCTGATAAATTACAATCGAAACCAGTGTGTCCGTTGTTTGGAAGGAAGAACATGAATAGTGCCACCTCTACTGCACTCCACCACCAGCCACCGCCGTCGCAGGATTCGCTGACCTTGGACGACATGAAGGGGTTGGGCGCGAGGAGGGAGAATCTCGTCGCCAAGATGTCCAGCAGTGGCAGCGGTGTTAATAATAACAATAACAATAGTATGAGTACTAACAACAACAAGCTGACCAGCAGCAACAGCACCACGAACGGTGGTGGTGGCAATCAAAATGTGCTGTTTGCTATGGCGACGGCGGCGGTTGTGTCGGAGATCGAAGACAACAAGCTCGGCGCCAACGATAAGGAGAAGCTGACCAAAGCGGTGATGAAGGTGTTCGAAGAGTACAAGTGGACTCCGCCTACTAATGTCGTCAAGTAAGTGGGACTGGGAGAGGATGGCGGGTGGGAGGGTGTTTTCGAACGATCGATTTGCTATTGGATCGGGCTGACGACGGATAGGTAGCTAGTGGGGTGATCTCCATTGTTTGCATTTGCAGCGGATGGTTTCAGATTCAATAAACGTCGCTTGGATCGAGTGAAGAACTTGTGATATTTGATCAAGGAGTTAGCCCTCTGAGCACGTTTTACCCATCACTCAAGTTCCTATCACATTGTTGCCAAATGATTGATTTGATACTAAATCTGAAACAGGTGCACTATCATAGTAACAAGCATCTGATGTGAATAAATCGTTCTACCGTGTTTTTCTCTAAGGCAGAAATACCTACCTATTTAAGAAACAATTCAAGATAGGAAACTAATTCAACTAGAAAGAAACAGGGTTTATACAAAAATTTGAAACACAAATATGTTCCTTGTTTCTTGTACAGAAATAGGATTATTCTGAAAGTAATTCCCGTTGAATTTTTTTTTCAACAATTCGATGAGACTCTTTTCAGTCTGCTGAAGTTTACTAAAAAAAAAAGATTTTTTCTCTTGGAGGAACTTTCACTATAATTTTGTAACGATGCCGTGTAAGGGAGCGGAGCGGCACTATTTGCAGAACCTATTTGGCCGTTTATACACCACGGTTTCCGTAAGCCAGATACCTGCAATCCGGTTTCTGCCTTGCGTGCACCGTACTCACTTCCACACTTCTGACAGTTTCGTATTCAAAGTTCTCCATGGCTACTTTGTTATTTATATATGCTCGAATAAACTTTCAACGTGACTTCAACAAACGTATATTTATATATCGTATGAAACCCTACACCCCCATCCATCGATAGATAAATTAATTAATATGGCTTACATCAATACGTGAAGTAATCCTTCATTCTACTAGGTTCCATTCTCTTTCTCTTTGAACCCCTACCTGACAAAGCTCGGTGAATAGCAGTTTGTATTCTTCTTATTGGCATTACGTCCCCACACTGGGACAGAGCCACCTCGCAGCTTAGTGTTCATTAAGCACTTCCACAGTTATTAACTGCGAGGTTTCTAAGCCAGGTTACCATTTTTGCATTCGTATATCATGAGGCTAACACGATGATACTTTTATGCCCAGGGAAGTCGAGACAATTTCCAATCCGAAAATTGCCTAGACCGGCACCGGGAATCGAACCCAGCCACCCTCAGCATGGTCTTGCTTTGTAGCCGCGCGTCTTACCACACGGCTAAGGAGGGCCCCAAAATAATACATAGCAGTTTGTATGGTAACGGTAGATCACCAAATTTTGTGGATTCCAAGGCGTGGAAAACTTTAATTATATTTTCGTCCAGCTGACTGGCTTCCTGAATTTCTTTCCATTTCACTGCAACGGCTGCAGCGGCAGAGCTCACTATTTCACGGACTACTAATTCTTCCGATTCATCAAATGCTCTAGGAGGAGACACAGATAATCTGGAAAGCACATCAGCAATATTTGAAGGCCCGGGTGTGTAAACAACCTTGTACTGAAATCCTTGTAATCGTAACACCCACCTCTCAATGCGCGCACATGGTCTCGATGATGGTGTAAATAGGAATGTTAAGGCCTTGCAATATGTTACTAGGTCGAACTCTTTGCCTAACAAGTAGATCTGAAATCGTTCAACACTCCATACAAGAGCTAATGCTTCCTTCTCGGTATGACAGTATCTCCTCTCCGTCTCTGTGAGTGATTTAGATGCGTAACAAATAACTCGTGGTTGTCTAGTTTCCCTGTCAGTTTGGATCAATACTGCTCCAAGCGCATGTGGGCTTGCATCAGCAATTACTGCTGTATTATCTTCCATTTTGAAAAACCCCAGCGATTTAGCTTTTTCGATTAGGAGTTTTATTTTGTTGAAAGCACTTTCTTCGGCATCGTTCCAATGGAAACGTACCACCTTTTGATTGAGTTTACGTAACGGTTCATCAACTTCAGTAAGATTAGGAATAAACTTTCCCATATAGTTGGCCAAGCCGAGGAAACTTCTGACCTCGCTTTCGTTTGATGGTCGACGAAAACTCATAACAGCATCTCTTTTTGCGTCTGATGGTTCGATGCCATTAGAATCGATTTTGAATCCCAGGAATTCAAATTCCGTAACTCTCATCTTACATTTCTCCCAATTTAAAACGACACCCCTTTCTTCAAATCTTGCAAGGACCTGTAACAGGGATTCATTTGTTTTTCAATCTATCTATCTATCTATATCTATATCTATATATATATAAAACTCAATGTTTGTATGTATGTTTGTATGTATGTTCCAGCATAACTTCTGAACCCATTTACCGATTTTAACCAAATTTGGAACACACATTCTTTATCTTGAGGAGACGACGATAGGGGGGTTAGGCATGCTCTTTGGAAAGGGGGGGGGGTGGGGGGGGAGGGGTATTGCTTAGTTGTCGGTCAACTGAGTGTAAATTCTGAACCCCTTGGCCGACTTCAACCAAATTTAGAACACAAATTCTTTATCTTAAGGAGGTACTGCTCGAGCATGCATTTTGGAAAAGGGGAGGTATGGGGGAGGGTATTAGCTTAATTATCGATCTACGCAGTTTAAATTCTGAACCCCTTGGCCGAATTCGACCAAATTTGGAACACAAATTCCTTATCTTAAAAAGGGGACGATAGGGGGTTAAGCATGCTCTTTGGAAAAAGGGGAGGGGTATTGCTTAGTTATCGATCAACGCAATTTAAATTCTGAACCCCTTGGCCGATTTCGACCAAATTCGGAACACAATTACCTTATCTTAAGAAGGAGACGATAGGGGGCTAAGCATGCTCTTTGGAAAAGGAGGAGGGTGTGGGGGGAGGGGTATTGCTTAGTTATCGATCAACTCAGTGTAAATTCTGAACCCCTTGGCCGATTTCAACCGAATTTGAAACACAAATTCTTTATCTTACAGAGGGAACGATAGGGGGGTTAAGCGTGCTCTTTGTAAAAGGAAGAGGGTATGGGGGGAGGGGTATTGCTTAACTATTGATCAACGCAGTTTAAATTCTGAACCCCTTGGCCGATTTCGACCAAATTTGGAACACAATTTCCTTCTCTTAAGAAGGGGACAATCGGGGGTTAAGCATGCTCTTTGGAAAAGGGAAGGGGTGTGGGGGAGGGGTATTTCTTAGTTATCGGTCAGCTCAGTTTAAATTCTGAACCCCTGGCCGATTTCAACCGAATTTGAAACACAAATCCTTTATCTTACAGAGGGAACGATAGGGAGGTTAAGTATGCTCTTTGAAAAAGGGGAGGGGTATTGCTTAATTATCGATCAACGCAGTGTAAACTCTGAACCCCTTGGCCGATTTCGACCAAATTTGTAACACAAATTCTTTATCTTAAGAAGGGGACGATAGGGGGTTAGGCATGCTCTTTGGAAAAGAGGGAGGGTGTGGGAGGAGGGGTGTTCTTTACAAAAGAAGGAGGGTATGGGGGGAGGGGTATTGTTTAGCAATCGATCAACTCAATGTAAATCCTGAGTCTCATGACCGATTTGAACCAAATTTGTATCAAATATTGTCTGTCCTAAGGAAGCGATTTTAGTGGATTTGGTTAAGTAATTTTAAAAAAAGGGGAGGGTGTGGGACAGGGGGTATTGTTTAGTTATCGATCAATCCAGCATGACTTCTGAACCCATTTATCGATGTCCACCAAATTTGGAACCCATATTATCTGTCTAAGGAAGACTATATCAGACTGGGTATGAGTGCCATAGCTAAATGAAAGAGAGGGTATATTCATTAAACGAACAGTTTAGTATACCTTTTTATCGCATAGGTCAATTCAAACCAAACACGTAAGCACGTAATCCCTACCCAAAGGAATCTATTATAGAGAGGCTGGAAGGGACTTTTGGAATGGGATGTGGGGGGGGGGGGGGGGGCCATTGGGATTGGGTATTGTTGTTCATCGGAATAATTGTATGCCCAGTGAAAAGCAATGATTAATGTGTTTCCTTCTGAATGGTGGATGTGATTGCTTCTTCAAAAGTAGGCATTTGCCGGAATAAGGCAATGGTGGGTGTGATCCCTTCTTTAAAAATATGCGTTGCCCGAATATGGCATCGATGAATGTTTTTCCTTCTTTAGAAATAGACGTTTTCCCAGAATAAGACCTTTCAAACCCAAGATCCCTTCTTCAAAATCAGTCAATGTTTCCAAAAGCCTTCTTTTAATCAAATGATAAAGTATGAATAAGTAAGCACAATTACCCTGTTGATCAATTGGTTTTATCATTTTCCGATTGTAAAAAAAAACTGCAAACCAAACTGGCAATTCCGAGCAAGGCCAGGTACATAAAGCTAGTACAATAATAATATTATTAATTCAATAGCATTTATTTAACGAATACTCGTGTGGTACAACTCATACCTTCTCGAGGCGAGAATCGTGTTCCTCCAAAGTTTTCCCTTCAACGCCGACGTCATCTTCGCACCTTCGCAGTCCGCTAACATCTCATCCGGTACGTTGGAAGATTTCTGGGGCCGACACTAATCCAAACGGCAGTCGCTTGAATCTGTATAAGCCTCGGTGTGTAATAAATGTAGTGATGTCTTTAGAATCGTAGTCCAGTTCTAATAAGAAGAACGCATCCTTCAAATCAAGAACACTCCAGATCCTGCCTTTTCCGATTTTGGAAATTATATCGTCGATTACAGGCATCGGATGCCGCTCGCGTACTACTGTTTGATTGACACGCCTTAGGTCCACACACAGACGTATAGAACCATTCGCTTTATTTGCAACAACAAGAGGCGAAACCCAGGAGGCTGGGCCGTTTATCTCTAGGGGTTTGTCGTTCCCATACGATTTCAAAATTTTCGTGCTGCCTTTTTCACATTTGGTTATTTGTACTTGTTGCCGCTTGAGGTCATTCCAAGTGTTTGCTGTTATTTGATTAACATCTGATCCAGAGTCAATTAACATTTCAACCGAAACACCTCCGACCTTACACACGAATACGTGTGTGTTGTTGCCGACGTGGAATGTATAATAGACCTTCTTCTCAGCATCTTCTGGCACCAGTTTAGGCGTTTGTTCCGGCTCAACTGCATGATCTATCAAGTTTACCTTCTTCGTTGACGCGAAAGAACGTACAGGAGTTGGACGCTTGCGACATACTTTTTCAAAATGCCCAACGGTTTTACATCGACGACAAATGTTGCCTTTAGCAGGACAGGTTGGACTTTTGGACACATGGCCAACTAAGCCGCATGCAAAGCATCTTGTAGACATTTATTTGTTCGTTTTCCTTATAGATAGTAGAATCTATAGATGAGCGAAAGCATGGCTGAGTCGATTTTTTTGCCCGTGCACACGCGCATATGACGTCACAGCCCTTAACGTTTCCATTGAAATCCTGACGTCATGCCCGTTTGGAGACACGTTTGACAGTTCGTTTGGAGACAGAGGATTTATCTTCGCTCATCTATATATTCCACTATCTATAGTTTTCATCTGCTTGTTGGGAAAAAGGTTTACAGTGTGTTCGGGTTTGTGATCCGTTTTTACCCTGTCAGCTGCATAGACTTTGTACACCTCTGCTGGACGGTCGCGCTGCTCACCGACGTTCATTTCCCTCTCCTGATCTCGAACGCTTTCCAGTGATGCTCCTAACGCTTCAATGTCAGCTAGTGATTTGTCCTTTTCCAGAATCCTTCGACGCAACTCTTGGGATGCGCATCCTTCGACGATGACGTCGATTAACATCATCTCCTCAATGCTGGTTCTGACATCGGTTTCGTACTTTTCAAGACCACATTCCATATGCTGTTGTCTCAAACGTAGCACGTAATGGGCAAAGCGTTCATTCAACGATTGTCTTATATTACGAAGCTTATGGCGTTCCAGTACATCTTGTTTGCGAGGCTTGAAGTACTGGTCCAATCGATCAATTGCCACGTCATAATAGGGCTTCTGCAATACCACTAAAGGAAAATCTTCAGTTTCATCAAGGGTGCGGTACACCTTCTGCAGCTGTGGGCCACCGAAGTGTAGCATTTTTGCCCTCATTAGTTGTTGGTCGGTGATTTGATACGAATCGAAATAGTATTGGAGTGAACCTTTCCAATCCTGACATTCTTTGGCTAACCTTCCTCCTTCGATTTATTCATAACGGAACATAGGAATGGGACGACTCTCATCCATATGTAATCACAAATAAATCAAATTTTTAGTACTATTCCAAAGGCAGACCCAACTTTTTTTTTTCAGGCGCATTAGATCATATTCGATGTGCAGTGTCATAATTGATTGTTGGGTGTATATTTTATATATTACGACATTATACACAGTAAGCAGTGATTATACTTGCTGTGATCAGTCAGCATCCTTTTTGATGTCTGTATTTAATATGAAAAATATCAAATATATTATGCACAAAGAATATAATCATTCCTTTTTTTCGGAACATGGCATTGTTCGCAGCTGGTTGAAGAAGGGTCGAAACTGTTTCAATCTTTTGCACTTAGGATTCGTTAAATGTTTATTCTAGGCCCTCGCGCTCTACAGTCGTCCTAAGCCCTCGCGCACTAGGAACTACCCCACCTAATTGTTACTAATAATATAAGAAAGTATCTCCAGCCCTCGCGCATTGAGATTTTGTACTATACTCCTTTTTTTTGACGTAAACTACGTCTAAGGGGAAGACTCGGATACAGGGTGACAAATGAAAATTTCCAAATTCGAGACCGTCACGAAATCATGTAAGATTTTGAACGTTAATAGCGCCTTTATCTTTCGATGGATTTTTGAGATTCTACCAATTTGTTAATTATATTGAAACTTTGGGTTATAAACGTTAAAATAGGGTATCGGATCATTTTGGCAGCACCCTCTTTTCTTGTCCGCAAGAGTCTCGTTTCGGCCGTCGCCGTTCAGTGCGGTTGGCTTTTGGACTCTGCTTTTTGTGCGGTGTTTCGCACAAAAAGTAGAACAATGGAGCCGGACCAGTGACCGTGGTCGAAACAAATGTAACAAAAATGCGTAATGTAGTGCATGGTGTATAAAAAGTGATGCAGATAGGGGCATGTTTGTGCAGGCATGAGACGATCAATTGTTATGATTATAAAATATGATCTCCGCAAAGTCAAGGGAAAGGGGGTAATCTTCTTCTTCTTCTACTGAATCGAGCGGCGTGAACATTTGAATGCAGAGGTTATTGGGGCCGGGGAAGGTTCTTAAGATGGTTCGAGACCCCATCTCCTCTTTGAAACCTGGCTCCTATACAAATGACATCAATTTCATCATAACTCCAGATCAAGCAAATGGAACCAAATCTGGCGGGTGGAGGTTTTGGAAGGGAAGATATGTTTCTCTCCCATACAAATAAACCAAAAATTTCTGCATAACTCGAGAACTAATAAGAGAATAAATCAATTTTAGGCGAAACAAAGTTCGTCGGGTCTGCTAGTAAAAAATAAATATTAAAACGAAAAAAAAAATAAAAAAAACTCCTCGGATTTGTTAAAGAATGTTTTGAAAGTTCTCAAAATTTACCGGAAAAATGTTTTGTTGCCCCTCAAATTGTTATTTTTGAGCAAAACAATCCGAAGGGGTGGGGGGGAGTGCATATTTAAAAAAAAATATTTATATCGGCCTAATAATATTTTGTCCAATTAAATGCGCACCTGTATCAGAAGGATTTAATTTTGATTCAGGAATTGTGAACGCACTTAAGATATTTTTATAATACGTGGGTGCAATCATGCGGTACTTATTGTATACGACAAAAGCTTCGGAACGCATACGTTCTTGAAACGGGCTATATGAGTTACAATAGAGCTATCACCTTCTTGCACCCTGATTCAAAAGTCTTGCAATGATATTAATAAAATGGTTGCACGAATATTTTATCCATAGTGACACTCAGTGTTGGTAGAATCATACTCAAATCTGAATCATCGAGGTTTCATGCACGAGCAATTCTGTGACATTCGCCAATATCCTTTGCTAATCGCATTCCAATCACCGCTGCTTGAAGCTCCAGTCGAGGTATTGATACATACTTCAGAGGGGCTACACGAGTTTTTGCGGTGACGAAGGCGCACTCCACCGTTTTGCCTTCACTGAATCGGAAGTATGCAACTGCTGCGTATCCGTTTTCGCTCGCGTCGACAAATACATGTAGTTGAATTTCGTTGCTTTCTGTAGACGATGTAGTTACCATCCGGTAACACCGTGGGATAGAAACATTTTCTACAGTATGTAGTACACTGAGCCATGTCTTCCATTTTTCTAGATGTTGAACCTTTATTGGCTCATCCCAACCAACATTGGAGCGCCATATTTCTTGGAGCAGAACCTTCAAAAACATTAATACGTTTGCAAGGAATCCTAAGGGATCGTATAGCGACATGAGAACTCGAAGAACCTGCTCACCGGACAACAACTGCTGCCGGCAACGCTTTGGTATTTTGAAGGTTAATGTATCACTAATTGTGTCCCACCACATCCCTAGGACCTTTTCAGTTGCTTTTTCTGCTGCTTTACCTAGGTTTTTGTGAATGGACCTCTGCGCTCCCATAGCATCTAGCACCTACTTAGAGCACCTTCGGCGTGTATGTAACGAACATTCGTAGCGATCTCTGCTGCTTCTACTTCTGATTCGATGCTGTAAAGCATGTCGTCCACGTACGTGCCGTCACAGATCGCTTCCACCGCTTTCGGAAACTGACGCTTAAATCGTCCTGCGTTCAGGTTCTTAACATATTGTGCACTACTTTGCGAACAGCTAGCACCAAATGTCATTACCTTCATTACGTAGGTCGATGTATGGTTATTGGGATCGCCTTCATTCCAGAGGAATCGCTGACAATGTTGATCTTCAGAGTTTATACGGACTTGGTAAAACATTTCGCGAATATCGCCTGTAATTGCAGTGCGGAACTCACGAAATCGTTGAAGGACATGCTGAAGCGGTGTGACTTGATCAGGACCTTTTATCAGGAACGAATTTAGTGAGAGATTTCCCACTTTGGCTGCAGCGTCCCAAACAATTCGGATTTTACCTGGTTTATTGGGATTCACCACAGGGAAAATCGGCAGATACCATGTGCGTCCAGTGTACATTGCTTCATCCTCTGCTGATAGCTTGCGAATGTATCCTTTGGATTTATAATCTTGGATTTTTTCCTGCAGAGCGCTGGCTAGCGCTGGTTCTCGTTCCATGCGTCTGCTTAAGCAATCATGTCGCTTCAGGGCCACCCTAGTCGAGTTAGCACCGCAGTTGGTTGATGTTCACTTCCCTCTTTGGAGTCTAGAGGGTATTCAAGCCTAGAGCTATCGACGCCAAGTAGAATACGAGGCTTCAATTGAGCGTACGATTCGATAGGCAGACCGCACAGATGAGGGAATTGCTTCGCGAGATCCGACTTTGATAAGGATTGAGAAGGGAGGTCCAGGCTTCGGACTGTGTGTACCTCCGGGAGGTGAATGTTTTGTCCTGGCGTTTGAGCACCGGCGATATCGGTCGAAAATATTACAGAGTCTTGTTCATACCTTGTTCATATGCCCATTTCATTTTCAGCGTGGATGGTAGGCTATCCACGAGTTCTTGGAGTAAAGCAACGTTGTACAACCGTTCGTCCATTCTGGTGGCGCAAAGGTTCTGTACTGCAACGCCGAAGTCAACGATCACTTCCATTTTGTCAGCTTTTGGAGGTGGCATCATGCGAACCCTCCGAACCATTGTTTCAATAATGGACTCTGGATTACCGAAGAGTGTTTTCAGTCGATTTAAAATCACTGGAACGTTGTCTGGATAGAATAGGAGACTTTTCACAGAGTTAAGCGCCCTATCATGTTAACTCCGCTCGAGACGGTCCAGTAATTCGTCATTTCTTAAGGCACACATTTTGGTAGTTCGCTCGTACGCCGCGATGAATCGTGGCCAATCCTCTTGATCCCCATCAAACTTGGGCAAGTATCTCACTGTTTGTCTCGCAGCCAAGTGACCACTATCCAGCGGTATTGGATCGCTATGAAGGGGTTGAGGACATTGTTGCTGAGGTGGAGCCGGGACTAGTCGTGGGGTCGACGTTATAATCTGCGGCTGTCCGATACTTTGTGATGTTAATGACAAACGCTGTAGGTTTTGATCTATCTGGTGAAGGTTGTTTGCTCCTTGAGCTGTTGCCATAATCGGTCCCTGTGATGCTATAGAGTAGACGGGACCCGACATCGTTGCTAGATATCCATTGATCGATGGTTGGTAATTCACAGCAGTTATTGGAATATTTCCGCCGTTCACACATGAATCACGATTCACTACATGTTGCGGCATGCTCCATGGCTGTTGTCGATGATCCACAGTTCGCTGAATACTGGCAGATATAGCCCTAGCCTCGACTCTCGAAGTAGACGGTTGAGTCGATGGCATGATTGGCATTCGTAGGTTCTCATTGTACACTAGTAAAGATGTCTCGTTCGGCGAGTTTCCCATGTTCTCAGTTTTTTCAAGCCACTCGTCAATCTTTTCGAGATTTACCACCGATTCTTCCTCCGACTCACTTGTGTCTAACATCTCTCGCACTAGTGCTAGTCGTTCTTCTAATTGCCTCTTTTCCAGTGCTTGCCTCTCTTATAGAGCTTTGAGTTGCAACTGCCAAACTTTCATCGAACTCTTCGATGACGCCTGACCGTATGTGCCGGATGGTCTCATGTCGTTGGTAGACCTGTGCGCCGGTCATATCATCGGCGGCGGCGGCGTCACGGCGGCGCGCCGTTAACTTTTATCGGTGGCGGCGGCAGCGGCGTTAACCGGCGTGGGTTAAAAAATCAACGACTGGAAAAATCAATTTCAATGCGGGATTTTGGATTCATGCGGTTTTGATTCACACGGTTGGAATCGCCCGTATACAAATCGACTTCAGTGGATTAAAATTGCAATATTCTACGTTTGCCGATCATCAAGCAGCACATTCAAAATAGTGAATTGCCGGCGACACTAATCAATACCTGATTTCAAAATGTTATTTATGTTAAAATGTTATGATCTACATAAATAGGTAAAAATAAATACTAGCTGATCAAGACTGGGGATGGCCAACCAAATTTAATATTTTTCCTGAAATTTGGTTAAATATGCCAAAACAGTTCTTGGTGTAGTCCCTTGGTGTAGAGAAAACTTTGAGAACTGAAGGAATTCCCAAAGAAAAATCAGTAGGAACCCTTCAGGGAAATTTCAAAGGAATCCTCACAGACATTTTCAAAGTAATTCCTTACAAAATTTCAAATGAATTTCCGAATAAATTTTTAAAGGAGCTTTGAATGAATATCTGAAGGGATCCTAAGAAAAAATCAAAAGAAATGGAGAATGTCGTGAAGGAATTCCTGGGGAAAATGTCCAAAAATTTCATTATAAATTTACCTATACCTATGATGGTCGTACACTCCGTGTTGTCCGGAGGAAAACCGGATTTAATTTCCTATTCCAGGTTGCTCATTCTTGGGCCGCCAGTCTCCCTGCACACCGGCTGCACGAGCATCTTCCTCGATTGCACACAGCCACCGAGTGCGGGGTCTACCCCGGAGCCAATGTCATCTTCCAGGCTCTCGGAAGGGTTTTTGCTGGTCTCTCTTCCAGCATGCACAGTACATGTACAGCCCACTGTAATCTGCCATATTTTATCAGCCTGCCTTTGTCTGCAGTTTTATAAACTTGGTACAATCGTGATTAATTCGTTCGTCTGCGCCATTCACTATTTTCTGCTCAAATACTCCTAGAATTCGATAGTCTGCATCTTTTTGCCAATGTCATTTAGCCGAAAGTTGTTTGGCCGAATATACCATTTTGCCGAACAGACCATTAGGTCGAAAGTCATTTGGCCGAAAGGGTCGTTTGGCTGGAAGGGTTGCTTGGCAGAAAGGGTCATTTAGCCGAAAGGGTCATTTGGTCGAAAGGGTTGTTTGGCCGAAAGGGTCGTTTAGCCGAAAAGGTCATTTGGCCAAAGGGTCATTTGGCCAAACGGGTCTTTAGGCTGAAAGGGTCATTTGGCTAATAGGGTCATTTGGCCAAAGGAGTAATTTGGCTGAATAGGACATTTGGCCGAATAGGACATTTGAAAAGTGAGAAATTAGGAATGAGAAGAGAGACGTCTCAATTCTCATTCCTCATTTCTTACTTCACACTGTAAAAAGTGAGAAGCATGAGGTGAGTAGAGAGTCGTCTTACGTCTCACTTTCTACAACGAGAAGAGAAAAATAAAGAGAGAGAAGTGAGACGTCTCACTATTCTCTTTATTGTGAAAACTGAGTTGTACGAAGTGGGTAATGAGACATCTCACTATTCATTTCATGCTTCTCATTTTTTACAACGATAAGTGATAAATGAGGAGTGAAAAGATAGACGTCTCAATTCTCACTTTTTACAGGGAACAGTGAGAAATGAAAGTGAGTAATGAGACGTCTCAATTCTTTTTCTTAATTTTCATCTTCTCACTGTAGAAATTGAGAAGCGCGAAGTGAGTAGTGAGACGTATTACTACGACGTCTTACTTCTCACTCCGCACTACTACGTTTCACTACTCTCTTCACGCTTCTCTCTTTTTACCGAAGGAGAATCTCTAAGGTAATTTCAGGAAAAATTGACGAAGAGCTTGCTAAGGAAACCCTAGAGGAATTAAAAAAAAAATCCAAAAAGTATTTCCGCTGGAATTTCTCAATTAATTTTGGATGAAATTCCTAAGCAAATTTACAAAACTTAATGAAATTTCCGAAGCAATCCGTAATTGAATTTCTGTAGGAGTTTTTAGAGAATTTATGGAGGAATTCTGAAACAATTTGCTAAGGAACTCCTCAAACATTTTTCGTAGATATTTCAAAAAGAATTTGTGAAGGATTTTCAGAAGGTATTTCCGTGTTTCTGAACGAAATCTTGACGGAATGTCCAAAGGAATTTGAGGAGAAATCTAAGACTGTCAGAAGTTCATTCAGGAGTTACTTTGAAAAATCCTTCGGGAGTTTCTTGGATATTCTTTCTGGATCTTGTCCAAGAACTCAATTGCAAGGTATACCAAAGGAGTTCTTAGAAAAATTTCGAAATTTTCGAATTAATATCTCAACGATTTTCCCAAGGTTTTCCTTAACAAATTTCTGAAAGAATGCGTGGATGAATTTCCGAACTAATTCCTGAGGGAAACTCCAAGATATCCGAAAGATTTTCTGGAATTCATTTCCGGATGAGTTTTTGTAGGACTCCCTGAGGCAAATTCCGAGGGAAACTGCAAATCGATTTCTAAGAAAAGTTCCGAAGGAATTCCTGAATTTATCTAGGAATTATTTCAGACATACCAGTAGGCATTTCATCTGAAATTCTGTTAGGAATTTATTTATAAAATCCTTCAAAAATACCTTCAGACATTCCTTTATGGATTTCTCTGGAAATTCCTTTAGGAATTCTTTGCGGAAGTTTTTTAGAAATACGTTGAACAACTTTTTTAGCAGTTCCAACGGAAATTATTTTTGAAAATCGATTGAGGCTTTTTTTAAAATGCCTTCAATAATTCATTTGGAAACTCCTCCACCCTCTAGAATTTCTTCAAAACTCCTCCAAAAATTCATTTGAGAACTCCTCACGATTTTTTTTCCTTAAAAAATCTAAAAAATCCGCCAAGAATTCCTTCTGATATTTGTCCATAGATTTCTTTAAAAGCCTCCAAGATTCCCTCGTAGATTTCTTCAGAAATTTTTTCGGAATTTCTTTCCGGAAATCCTTTGAAAAATAATTAGATTATGAAATAGTTTTCGCTGGAGTTACCATTGATTTTTCGAAAGAGTAAAACTAAAAAATAAACAAACACTAAAATATGACCAAGATATTGCATACTGAAAGCATTTCGGAATGAACTCGTGAAATCATTTTCGGAGGAATTCCGGCTGGAAGTTGGAATGAAGAATGTTTTAAAGGAATTGCTGGAAGAAGTTCCTTGAGAAAATTTCTAAGAAATCTTTTATGTATACTCTGTAAGAATTAATTTAAGGAATTCATGGAATAATTGCCGAAAAAAATTCATAAGGAGGAATTTCCGAAGTTATTCTCAAAGTAATTACCGAAGGCATTGCTTAAAAAAGTGTTGATAAACAATTTCAGAAAAAAATCTTTATAGAATTCCCAGAGGAATTCCTTAAGAAGTCTTTGAACGAATTTCTAGCTTACTTTTCGTAGGTATTCCTGAAACATTTTTTTTTATATACATTCAATAAGGAATTTCCTAAATAATTTCGTAAAGGATGTTCTGAAGTAATTCGTAATGGAAATTGTGAAGGAATTTTCGGAGAAAAAAGAGTTCCTAAAGTAATTTCCGTAGGGATTCAATTATTTTACTGAATTGGTTTACCAAATAAGTCAACTGTGCTCATAACACAAATCAAAAAAGAAACTAAGTGGCCAGGTTGATTTTAATAAATAAAAAAAAATATTGTCAAGATAATCAATGTGCTAACTTACCTTGATATCCTTGAACTGCAATAAATTTCCTGCACAAATGCCAGATCCTATAAGAATGGGGGTGCTTTGGGCATGTATCCAAGCCTTCACAAAAGCTTACGTGCCACATCAAACATAATTTTTGAGTCACCTACAGGTTTAGGTGCCTGACTGAATGCCAAAGCCAAGGCCTGGCTTAGACGAATTCCAAAGATCAGTTAAACATTTTATGTGTTATTCTACTTGGTAGACGGAATCCACTAGATAAAGCCTCATGCAAAATCATAAACTAATCAACCAACATATTTATTAATCCAGACAAAGTATTTCACCACACTGACTTAGAGACACCATCTCGTAAGGTAGATTTGAAATTGAATTCTGACAATTTCCACTTTTTCACCATTTAAGAATTATCACAAGACGAGTTTAGTACTTTTCAAATAAATTCCACCACGTTGTATTACTTTCCAGATACATATTTCGTCTTCAACTGTAAGGCAATCTTCAGTGTCTTGAATTTTACTCGACTCGACTTAAGTTAATTGATTTTTTTTATTGCGATTAGTCATCGGCGTGGCAAAATTATGAACGGCGGCGCGCCGACCCAAAATCGCCGGCGGCGGCGGCGTGAGTAAACCCACCGGCGGCGGCGCACAGGTCTAGTCGTTGGTTGTTGAGCTTGCCAGAGGCTCTTTCCTTTTGTGCTGGTTTGGAGAAGAGTCTAGTGATTTTGAAGGTACTTCGGTTCTCGTTGTGACTGGCTCGGACTGCTGGTTCTGTTGCAAAGGCAACTCTCCGATCGGCTGATCTAACTGCTTCTGCTTTAGCTGCTGTACAAGCTTTTGCTGGTCATCCATCTGCCCCTGGTGCTTCTGC
Source organism: Armigeres subalbatus (assembly GCF_024139115.2). Taxonomy (NCBI): domain Eukaryota; kingdom Metazoa; phylum Arthropoda; class Insecta; order Diptera; family Culicidae; genus Armigeres; species Armigeres subalbatus. The sequence continues at coordinate 260,466,408 of NC_085139.1, forward strand.
TGCTCTTGTTGCCACTGCATTTGCTGCTGCTTAGGAATCGCGCCGAGTGATTTCAAAGGCTCTACGGTTCCAGTTGTGACTGAGTCCGACTGTTTGTCCTGCTGCAACTGCAACTCTTCGATCTGCTGTTGATCAAACTGCTTCCGCTTTAGCTGCTGCAACTCCTGCTGCTTCTGCCGTTGTTCAAGCTTTCGCTGATTATCCATCTGCTCCAGATACATCCGTTGCTCTTGTTGCAATTGCATCTGCCTCTGCTCAAGACTCTCCAGCTGTTCACTCAAGACACGTCTCTCGTTAACGATAGTATGCATAGTTTAATTCAGTAGGGATTATCTTAGTTTACTCTTTACTCACGTTTAGTTTCTCCTCTGTTTGTTTCTCCCGAGAAACGGTCGCGTACGGTATCGTGTTTGCTATACCTGAATATGGTTATGCGCATGATAATATACATTGTTCCAAGGGTCTATGCACTACGTATCAGATATAGTTACCCCTGATTTAGCCAATGATAGCTATATGCTTTCCAAGGAAGTACGTAATCACCTCTCTAGAACTACAATTTGGTCCTAAGTGAGGTAAGTGAGGAGAGTTTAGAAACAAGGTACAATCTATCTTATTTCAGGTCTTTTTAAATTCAATTTTACCGTCAGCAATAGTCCTATCAATCTAGAAATGATCTTCGGTAACTTTACTTCAACACAATACCCAACTAGATGTTTAAATGCTGACCAAACTCAATTTCAGATTAGATCTTCAGCTTAACTCGTTATCAATCGATTTGTTATTATCTATGGGTCATCTTCCTAAATTCCTCTTTATGCTGGTTTGCTTTGCTCCAATTTCATAAGTTCCTTATAATCGAGCTCCATCGCACACTAGTGGAGGCGAGGTGCATTGGAGCTCATTGCGTGGGGTGTATGGGCATTTATTTCTTACTTACTAACTATCTGGGGGTTGTTAGAGGTGTGTTCGCAGTTTGCGTAACAGTGAGGGTGATCTGGTCATCAGCGGTGTTGAAATAGATGGCTTATACAAAATGAATCACCCAGAGAAATCGTTTTTGGCCGGCGGTATAGAGCTTTGGCATCGGCGTTTGGGGCATCTTTATGAAGGTGGCCTGAAGAAGCTGAAAAAAATTGCGAATGGGTTCTGCTTGTCTAAAAAGGCGAGGTGCATGCTGGACGATGCGAAGCTAGATAAGAAATTTAATAATAAATAAGAAAAACCGGTGAAGTTCATGGAACTATGTTGAGAAGAATTCACTTACCCGTTAAACTGTAGCAAAGATCTACCTGGTGCTGCTGTGCTTCCTCGGCAAATGCTGGGTGAAGCGTACCATTGGTACTTCGCGTACCTGAAGGAATAAAATAGACCACATCTCGCGGTCCTTAGCCTCTTACCCAGCAACTCCTATCCCTACCTCCCCGCGGTGCTGGCCGGGATACGAGCAACCTTAGGGAAGATCGGGTAACCAACCCCGGTGGGAACTATGGTCGTATGCTGACAGGGAAGGGGGGGTTTGCTCCTCTCCGGAGGTGCAAATCTTATTGAGCGTCTGTTCTCCATGTCAGGATCGGCTCACAACAGCGTCTGTTCTCCGTGTTAGGGGCGGCTGATCATCGTCCGAGTGCCAGCGAGGGACTCTAAGTGAAACTGTGCACCATGGTCCACCGGAAATAAGGAGGAATGGTCCTCCGGAAATTTAGGGGGTTTGGTGTCAGGCCCTGCAAGCCAGCCTTTAAAAAATCATAAGCAACGAACACTTCTCCGACATTATCGACATCAGGACATATCGTGGCGCTAACATCGACTCTGACCACTATCTGGTGATCAACAATGTTCGGTACCGACGACCGCAGCGGTACGACCTAGAGCGACTGAAGCAACCTGATGTCGCCACTGCATACGCGCAGCATCTCGAGGCAGCGTTGCCGGAAGAGGGTGAGCTCGATGGGGCCCCTCTTGAGGACTGCTGGAGTACAGTTAAAGCAGCCATTAACGACGCAGCGGAGAGCAACGTCGGGTATATGGGTCGAAGTCGACGGAACGATTGGTTCGACGAAGAGTGCAGACAGATTCTGGAGGAGAAGGACGCAGCGCGGGCGGTCGCGCTGCAGCAAGGTACCCGGCAGAACGTGGAACGTTATAGACGGAAGCGGAGACGCCTGGAAGAAGCGGAGTGCGAGGAGATGGAACAGCTGTGCCGTTCTCAAGATACACGTAAGTTCTATCAGAAGCTCAACGCATCCCGCAAAGGCTTCGTGCCGCGAGCCGAAATGTGCCGGGATAAGGATGGGAGCATCTTGACGGACGAACGTGTGGTGATCGAAAGGTGGAAGCAGCACTACGAGGAACATCTGAATGGCGCTGAGAGTACAGGCAGTGAAAGTCAAGGCAGCGAAGGAGATGACTACGTCAGTTCAGCGGACGATGGAAGCCAACCAGCCCCCACCTTGAGGGAAGTTAAGGATGCCACTCAACAGCTAAAGACCAATAAAGCAGCTGGTAAGGATGGTATCGGAGCTGAGCTCATCAAGATGGCCCCGGAAAAGCTGGCCACTTGCCTGCACAAACTGATAGTCAGAATCTGGGAAACTGAACAGCTACCGGAGGAGTGGAAGGAAGGGGTTATATGCCCCATCTACAAGAAAGGCGACAAACTGGAGTGTGAGAACTTTCGAGCGATCACCATCCTTAATGCCGCCTACAAAGTGATATCCCAGATCATCTTCCGTCGTCTGTCACCATTAGTGAACGAGTTCGTGGGAAGTTATCAAGCCGGCTTCGTTGACGGCCGCTCGACTACGGACCAGATCTTTACCGAACGGCAAATCCTTCAAAAATGCCGTGAATACCAGGTCCCAACGCATCATCTGTTTGTTGATTTCAAGGCGGCATACGACAGTATAGACCGCGTAGAGCTATGGAAAATTATGGACGAAAACAGCTTCCCTGGGGAGCTTACCAGACTGATCAAAGCAACGGTGAATGGTGTGCAAAACTGTGGCCAGAAGATTTCGGGCGAACACTCCAGTTCGTTCGAATCGCGCCGGGGACTAAGACAAGGTGATGGACTTTCGTGCCTGTTGTTCAACATTGCGCTAGAAGGTGTCATGCGGAGAGCCGGGTGTAACAGCCGGGGTACGATTTTCAACAGATCCAGTCAATTTATTTGCTTCGCGGATGACATGGACATTGTCGGCCGAACATTTGCAAAGGTGGCAGAACTGTACACCCGCCTGAAACGTGAAGCAACAAAAGTTGGACTGGTGGTGAATGCATCAAAGACAAAGTACATGCTTGTGGGCGGAACCGAGCGCGACAGGGCCCGCCTGGGAAGCAGTGTTACGATAGACGGGGATACCTTCGAGGTGGTTGAGGAATTCGTCTACCTCGGATCCTTGCTAACGGCTGACAACAACGTTAGTCGTGAAATACGAAGGCGCATCATCTGTGGAAGTCGGGCCTACTACGGGCTCCAGAAGAAACTGCGGTCGAAAAGATTCGCCACCGCACCAAATGTGTCATGTACAAGACGCTTATAAGACCGGTTGTCCTCTACGGACATGAAACATGGACAATGCTCGAGGAGGACTTGCAAGCACTCGGAGTATTCGAGAGACGGGTGCTTAGGACCATCTTTGGCGGTGTGCAAGAAGACGGTGTGTGGCGGCGAAGAATGAACCATGAGCTCGCCCAACTCTACGGCGAACCCAGTATCCAGGAGGTAGCTAAAGCCGGAAGGGTACGATGGGCAGGACATGTTGCAAGAATGCCGGACAGCAACCCTGCAAAGATGGTGTTCGCTTCCGATCCGGCAGGTACGAGACGGCGTGGAGCGCAGCGAGCGAGATGGGCAGACCAGGTGCAGAACGACTTGGCGAGCGTGGGGCGTATCCGAGGATGGAGAGATGCGGCCTCGAACCGTGCATTGTGGCGTCAAATTGTTGATTCAGTGTTATCTGTTTAGATGTTAACTAAATAAATGAAAAATGAAAATGCTGTGCTTCCTGATGCTATCGATTAAGAAGTTTCAACCAAATGAGTGACAATCCTAATAATGCTGAGGTAGAGGAGGGACTGCAATGTTGTGCCGAATCATTATCAGACGATAATGATGGCAATTTTCATGTGAAAACTTATCACGTGAAAACAGTAGGCGAGTTGTCGCCGACAACTTCTAAAATTTTGTACTCAAACATCCAAAATAGTTTCTCAACGATTTTTAAGTTATATCCGAACCCCAAATGACAATGTAATCCTTCGTCCTGAAGTAATAAAGTGCGAACAAACCCGCATATTGTCTCTTTTATTTCGATGAGGTGGAGTCGGTGAAGAGAAACCTTGTCTTGTTACGGCTTTATTACCGCTAGTGCTTGAAAAACTATGAATACAATATTTGGCCAGACCATTAAACCAAGTTATTTAATTTTGAAAGCTAAATCTAAAAAAAAATGATTGAATTTTCGTGTTGATAAAAACGGAATAATTTTGTTGACGAAATTGGAGCGTGACAAAATCGGAACGTGATAAAATCGGAACATATCTGTATTAGGAAAAATACAAACGGTACTTTTTATCTCGAATCCCGGGACAAAAAAGTGTCGGGATTGTCTAATGCTGATGTAAGCAACAAAACTAATTGAATTAATAAAAATAAAAGAGCCTTTCGGTTCCTTTAGTGTAGCAAAACATTGATTTTTTTTTTCAATAATTATGTAACGCAATGTCCGATGTAACTTATAACGAAAAAATCGGACAATGCTAAGTTTCAAAAATAAGTGCCCACAACTGGAAAATGCAATGCTGTAAAAATAATATTAGCAAATTTCTTGAGCTGAACATTTTCATTGAACCGATATAAAATCACGAAAGTATTTAACTTTTAAAAATAATTTAGTCCAAGCTGCCACAAGCACATTCAACACAGCAATATATTGGAAAGATTTCGATTTTCATAGGTGAAAACATGTGATCGACTGTAGCTGTTGCACTACTAAAGCTGTTCGCTCCGGTATCAGCAACAAAACATTGTACTGACATTTCATACAAATAACAATAATAAAATTCACTATAAATAATCATTGTTTTAAGTAGAACCGGGGTACCCACAACCGGGCAACTTCCCCTACAAAATTGCTCGCTTTACTTTATGCCAAACTGAGATCCCACCATAAAGTACGTACAAATCAGAAGCTACTTTCTGCATTATGGTACGATAACATTTTCGTATGACTGTTTACATGATCAGACTGTTAGTCGATTAAGATGCGCAACGAGACACCAGATCTGCATTGACAACTGATTGCTTCCCATCAAAGGTCACCAAACCACACATATCCACCATTCGGCATCTCAGAAGCCAGACTACTGCCAGCAGCAGTAGCAGTCGTCAACCATAAACGCCGTCGCATCACACATCGCACTTATCCCATTTAGCACCTCGTCGCTAAATGGTTCAAATTTATGCATGTCTCCTTTGGCGTGTTTAACTTGCGAAGCAGCAGCGCGGGACAACGACGACTGCGACACCTCGTTCGGCATTCGAGGCCTATAGTCGTGTGTCCCTCGGCCGGTGGTGTGACAACGAGGCGAACGAGGCTTTCGTTGAGTCATCTCCGAGCCCCACAACAACCAGAACAGTGCCCTTTGAAATGCACGCGCTCCTGGCCCGGCAAATCGATGGACAACCAAAATCAAGTGCTGGGTGCTCTACCTGTGCCTCGTATGCGGGCGATTGGCAACGGTGACTTCGATAACGGTCACACGACGAACCCCTTTTCACGCCAACTGCGCGAATGTGCAGAAAACCCAGTAGCCGTGCCGCCCGCGGCCTTTTGTCACTGGTTGCTAATGTGCGTGTTTTGCGTTCTTTCAACCTGTTTAGATCCGCCATTCGGTAAATATTTGAAATTTCTTATAGATATGTGAAAATCGTAAATCCGATGCCGCGCCGCACGCCATAAACTGGTTCTATACTGCTGCATCAGTTTTTAGCCGGCCCAAGCGGCTGCAGCGTCGGTCGAAATTATTCAACACCGGCAAACCAAATTCCTCCTCCATCGGAATGATTAGTAACAAATATTTTGATTTCTCCTGACACGCGCTCTTGCCCTTTCAAACGATGACGACGCGCATCGTCGCCGTTCCTCGGTCGGACCATCCGTCGGTCACCCCCTAGTTGTAGTTTGATCTGCGAGCGCCAATACACTTTACTTTGGCGGCGGCATATCATCTCGCGCTGATCAACCGCATTTGCGACCGCGGCACGCTGACAACGAGCGGCGGCGGCGACGGCGAAAAATCTAAACCCTACCCTTCCTCGGGAGGAAGCTGCCGTGCCGAGGTCGCCCCCTCGGTTTTGGTCCAGACGTCTTCGCTGCATTAGCAGAAGTGGTCGGTCGATCGATGATTTCATACCGCCCGCCGGGGACTTCGGGCCGGACGATCGAACGAGATAAACGCAATGTTTACACATGTTATTGTCGGTGCTCATCCCAAACGGACGGACAAGTTGTTGATGTAGCTGTTGTTGTAGTTGATCATCGGCTTGAGACCCGTTGTTGCAGCCTATTGCTCCAGTTATTTGTTGTGCGGGGCACTCGAGATTGGGACTTTGGCGGCGCGCGGCTCTTTTTCAGAGGATGATTAAACACACAATACCCCTTCGGCGGAGCGTTTGGAGCTTTTTGATTTGTTTGGGTTTTCCTTTTCGGGGAGTCATGGGGACCATTGCTTTTGATGAAGGGCTTTTATGCAGATTACGAGAAGTGGTTGAATGGGGAGTGATTAATAAATATTTTTAAGCCAGAGTGTGGGTTAATTGCGACCAAAGTAATGAGTATTATAATGCTTATTCGATTAGAAAAAGTAATGCTCCATATATTATAATAATTTCACCTGATTTCCTTCAGACAACAATAGTAGCGCGGCGTTTGTATGAATTTATGAAAATATAGCATGAAAAACAATAAAGGGTAATGAATTATTGGCAGTGGCTGATTTTCTACACGCCGCAGCCACATCCAGGCGCTATAGTATATGCACAAAATAGCCAGCAAGAGTTAACCGCCAGAAATATGTATGGCGAAAGACATCTAACGCTGGTTTTCTCAAAATTAGGAACTTTTCATGAAAAACTATTTGGTACCGGTTATGAGGGATGGTATCCGCTACTACGCCTACCAAATATTTTTTCGATTAAAGTGCTTAATTTTGAGAAATCGAACCTTAGATGCCTTTCGCCATACTGATTTCAGAAAGTTAACTCCTAGTGTGCCGCTGTGAGCACGCTCAAAGCAGTCGATTCATAATCACCGAACAGCATACTAAAAGATAAATACTAAAATAATAGCCGATGAAGTTATAATAATAATAAATAAATCACATAAGACGTCATAAGACGAGTTTGTACAATCCCCTTGAATTCCACCACTTAATTGTATCTTGAAAGATACGTATTTCGACCTCAACAGTAAGGCCGTCTTCAGTGTCTCGTACTTGACTCGACTCAAGTCAAGTATGAGACACTGAAGACGGCCTTACTGTTGAGGTCGAAATACGTATCTGTCAAGATACAATTAAGTGGTGGAATTCAAGGGGATTGTACAAACTCGTCTTATGACAAGTGAAGACATTCCACTAAAAAGCTCAAAATAATTTTCTTAAAAAAATAAATAAATAATAATTTAAACTTACTTTACTTACTTATGGATCCTGTACACCTCCGGTGGTGCAAAGGGCCGACTTGAAAGATCTCCATCCTGAGCGTTGCCCGGCTATCGCTTTAACCTGTTGCCAGGTTAGATTTCGGTCGACTTCTTTTATTTCTTTATTGAGGCTTCGCCGCCATGAGCCTCTGGGTCTGCCTCTGCTGCGATGTCCCGCTGGGTTCCAGTCTAATGCTTGTTTACAGATTTCGTTTCCGCCCCTACGTAGAGTGTGGCCGACCCAGCCCCACTTCCGATCCCGAATTTCTGTTGCTATCGGCCTCTGGTGACAACGACGATGGAGCTCGTTGTTTGAGATCCAGTTGTGAGGCCACCAGGCCCTAATTATATACCGCAGGCATCTGTTAATGAACACCTGCAGCCGTTGAGTGTTCTCCACTGATACACACCATGTTTCGCTAGCGTATAACAGCGTATAATAATTTAAACATTCTTGTTTAAATCTAGCAGAGTTGTTCTTCATACAATGACCTAACGCAAAACGATTTAGAACATTAAAAATTAGTTTCATTTTAAGCAATCAACTTATGTAAATTAGGCGCGAACAAATTTTATTTTTTCTTCTGTCTCCGCCTCCCTCAAAAATTGTGAACAAATTTAATTATTCGAGGGGGAATTTCAAATATTTAGCTAAAAAATAATAAAATGTCGAGCTTCCATAGAAATTTCTTTTATAAAACTGATAAAATTCTCGATTTTATCAGTTTATTAGTTTATTTTTTATATTCCACCCCCTTCATTATAAAAAGATCAATGGGACAAAAAAAGAAATCAATATTTGTTCCGGCCTTATTGATGAAATTGGTTTACGGGTAGATTTAATATGGGATAGTGAAGGTTTAGTATTTTTTCACATTCCTCCCGAACAAAGCCATTGTTTATCATGTTATGTGAAAGTATGATAAAATTGAATGCTATCCACAGAGTTGACTCGAAAGTGACGAAAATTCCAATGGAACTGATATGCGAGTAGCGGCAGTAAAGCTTGTAGTCAGAATGGGCTACCAGATAGCATGGGATGCTTTTTGCAAAGAACAATTTTGCTCTCAACCTAATTCTCAGAGATCTGTTCAAAAGATTTCATTAATCTATTGATCCTATGGGTCTATATGAATTTCACCCTTAAAAGGACGGGACGACAGTCACCTCCTTAAAAGTGCTCGTTCTCAGTAAAACATTGACCAAATTTCATGACCCCGGAATTTTTCTGAAAGGGTATTAGTCGAGCTATCTTTTGACCTATGTGCCGCGTGCATGAGATTCGAAAATGTCTTTTTTTCTTTTTTTTTGTTATCATGGCCAAATTTCTTTAGTAATCAATTGCAATTAAGTTCTGGCGTCATAAAATAAAGTAGATACATGAAATATATCTAGTAGAAGTGATTTTGAACGTTTCCAAGTTATCTGATCACTGTAATTACCGATTCTGAAAGCCATATCCCTGTTCTTAGAGTTATGGACATATTTTCTATAATCTGAACACGAAATGAAACAAATTGTACCAGACAGAAGTAGAAAATATTACAAAAACTGTAGACATATATGCAGGGCTTACAATAATCATTCTCGTCGTATGAAGAAAGCGCAAAAATATGGTCTCCGTCATACCATTGCACGACGCGACACCTATTCGGATTCTTCGCGCCGCATGCCTACCACGAAGATAGTCGCGCAGCCAAAAGTTATGACGATTTCCGTCGTCACTTCTTCACAAAATTGATTTCACGTCATCATAGACTAAGTGGTTAATAACATAATGGCGTGTCAAATAAACAAATAGTAGGAACTTTGGTAACATTAATGTTTCGATAACATTTATATCGTCTTCATTTATTTATTTATTTATCATCAGACTAAGGCCGGAGTGGCCTGTGCTGCACATAAAAGACTTCTCCATTCAGCTCGGTCCATGGCTGCACTTCGCCAACCACGCAGTCTGCGGAGGGTCCGCAAGTCGTCCTCCACCTGATCGATCCACCTTGCCCGCTGTGCACCTCGCCTTCTTGTTCCCGTCAGATCGTTTTCGAGAACCATTTTCACCGGGTTACTGTCCGACATTCTGGCTACGTGCCCGGCCCAGCGCAGTCTTCCGATTTTCCCAACAGCTGTTGCAACTCGTGGTTCATTCGCCTCCTCCACGTACCGTCCGCCATCTGCACCCCACCATAGATGGTACGCAACACTTTCCTTTCGAAAACTCCCAGTGCGCGTTGGTCCTCCACGAGCATCGTCCAGGTCTCGTGTCCGTAGAGAACTACCGGTCTTATAAGCGTTTTGTAGATAGTCAGTTTGGTACGGCGGCGAACTTTATTCGATCGGAGCGTCTTGCGGAGTCCAAAGTACGTACGATTTCCAGCCACTATGCGTCTCCGAATTTCTCTGCTGGTATCATTATCGGCGGTCACCAGTGATCCCAAGTACACGAATTCTTCAACCACCTCGATTTCGTCACCACCGATAGAAACTCGTGGTGGCTGGCTCACATTGACCTCTCATGTACTTCGTCTTCGACGTGTTGATGACTAGTCCAATCCGTTTAGCTTCGGTTTTCAATCTGATGTAGGCTTCCTCCATCCTCTCAAAGTTACGTGCCATGATATCAATGTCGTCGGCGAAACCAAATAACTGGACGGACTTCGTGAAAATCGTACCACTCGTGTCAATCCCTGCCCTTCGTATTACTCCCTTCAAAGCGACGTTGAATCCAGCTTTCCACGCTAGCCATAATGGCGGCTGCTATAATTAAATCTGACAGTAACTGCTTCCGACGCTGAACTGTTTTCGACGCTCGGTGTAACTCAGCAACCACATTGTTTGTTTATTATGAAAAATTTATTGACTCGAAGTTAATAGATATTTTTGCAGAAACTTGCATCAAGTTTTTAACAATTAAAAAACTGATCCAAATTTACAAATTTACAAATATAATACACTTTCTTATGTTCTAGGTCGAAGTCCTATTCCAGGCAACAACAATTTAGTATGCGCCTGGATATGAAGTTTTGTTACATGATGGTTTCCAACCAACACATGTGTGAAGTGAATGCAGCTTTCAGAGTCGAAAAGAAGTTACAAGCTGCATGTTTTGTATCCTTCGAAGTTTGTTTTCATATAATTCAATCAGCATCAATGCGCTAGAAATGCACAGTTGAATGAAGACGAATACTAGCTATTTTCTCTGTGATTGTATAGGAAAAGCCCCATATATTGGGGAATTTTCTTTACAGCTTAGAGAGTGTCAAATCCTGGTCCTGTTTCGTTTTTTTGTAAATATTTTATTTCAACATAACAAACTTAACGAAATGATAAAAGCTTCAAGGATTTCAGAGATATGCGCCTAATTCAGGGATTTTCTGTTGAGAAATATTTGCGTGAAAATACTGGGTAGGTTTATTTTCCCTTGGCTTGGTTGGTTCCTTGGCGTTCCTTGGTGAGGGGAAGGAAAAAACGTTTTTTCACCAGTGAGTTTTTTTTTCAGCTAATGTCAAAAAGTACAGTGACCGATTGGTTTTTATACACCGCCAAGCTGCCATCACCGAGCGTGGAAAGCTGGATACCATCGGTCTAGGACTATTAGCTATTCGCTGCAGCTCTAGCACGTTTTCCTTTCACGATGATGCGCAAACCTATAAATTCAGAGCAGTTTTTTTTTTCAATATTCCAACGGTTATAGTTGTTGATCACAGTATCGGCGAATTATGATGCGCACAGAGCAGAATAATCGTAAATTAACGGAGGAATGATATCCATATGCGACACAACCAATTATAATAAAGCAATACGTATTATTGAGCTTGACTCAGAACACAGATACTACTCGCTTGATACGCAATGCAATGAATAAATTTTTTGTCACTTGTATTTGATATTACTGAGTATTTTCTATTGTATCACCATGGACATCGTGTTTCTACTGTATTAATTTTCTGAGGCCCAATTGAGACGAATAGAAGATTGTGGATGAAATATCTGAAAAACAACTTCGTTGAGACCACAACTTACATCTTTAAAGTGTAGATGTTTGTCCAATTAAAATCGAAATACTACGGAACTAGTCAAATCTGATTTGAGGAAAATTTTCGCTGCATTCAGATGTGTCTTGTTTGGGAATCATCATCATAAACCTTCATATCAATAGTACATAGAGGGGTCTCAAAGCACGTACTGAAATTGCTGTCTCCCGGAAGAATTGCTGCGACCTAAAATATAAAACTCCGTATTATATTAGGGATAAGAAGAATGTATTTTGAGACATTAAAAGCTTGTTACAAAAGAAATCAATTTGGTTCGAGTTGCTCATTTTTCATAACAATAAATAAACAACGTGAAAACAGTTGCTAAGATACGACCACCGTCGGAAAAAGTTCAGCGTCGGAAATAATTTAGCGTCGGAAGCAGTTACTGTCAGATTTATTTATAGCAGCCGCCATTATGGCGAAAGTGGAAAGCTGGATAGCAGACACGAGAGACCATCACCTTGCCGTAACCCTCTACGGGCTTCGAAGGGACTCGAGAATGCCCCTGAAACTCGAACTACGCACATCACCCGATCCATCGTCGCATTGATCAACCGTATCAGTTTATCCGGAAATCCGTTTCGTGCATTAGCTGCCATAGCTGGTCCCGATCGATTGTATCATATGCGGCTTTGAAGTCGATAAATAGATGATGTGTGGGCACGTTGTATTCACGGCATTTCTGCAATACCTGACGTATGGCGAACACCTGATCTGTGGTAGAGAGTTCACCCATAAATCCCGCCTGGTACTGCCCCCACGGTAGTTGGTCAACTCCAGGGGCTTTGTAGTTTTTCAGCCGGCCGATCTCCTCCTGGGTTTCCTGGAGATTCGGAGCCGGAAGTCGCATGTCATGCACGCGTGCTCCTAGGTTCATTACCATACCGCCACTGTTGTCTGCCATATCGTCATTCAGGTGCTCTTCGTAGTGCTGCCGCCACCTTTAGATCACCTCACGCTCGTTTGTAAGAAGGTTCCCGCTTTGGGCGCTTTGAGCGGCACACGGTCGCTTTGGCGGAGCCTACTTGCGGATTCATGCAGCTTTTTATAGAGGTTTAACAGGGCCCACTGTCAAACCCCACCACATCCTAGGCAGGCGCCACAACTCGCAGATGGCCTGGGGAGGGATCGTCAAGCCCTTGGACATAGTCCCTGCTGCCCCCTAGGTATGCAATCAATTTTATGTGTTGAAGATACTATACGTGCAGCAGGGACTATGTCCAAGGGCTTGACGATCCCTCCCAAGGCCATCCGCGAGTTGTGGTGCCTGCCTAGGATGTGGTGGGGTTTGACAGTGGGCCAACGAGACAGGAGGTTTGCGCAGGCCCAATAAGCCGCCTTTAAAAACAACTATTACGAACGACATAGAAGATAATACGACTCGATACAATCGGCAACGACCTAGGCGACGAATAAAGGATCACGATTGGAAGCTTTGAACATGGAACTGCAAGTCGCTAGCCTTCGCAGGTTGCGACTGATAATCTACGATGAATTACATCCCCGCAACTTCGACGTCGTGGCGCTGCGAAAATTTGCTGAACGGAACAGAAAGTGTGGAAAAACGGGCATCACGCGGCTTCCTTCTACCAAAGCTGTGGCACCATCAACGAGCTGGGAACCGGCTTCATAGTGCTGGGTAAGATGCCGATAAAAGGCCGTTTCTTCAACTATCCAGCTTTCCACGCTAGCCATAATGGCGGCTGCTATAAATAAATCTGACAGTAACTGCTTCCGACGCACAGCCGACGCTGAACTGTAATCGACGCTAGTTGTATCTCAGCAACCATTTTCACATTGTTTATTGATTGTTATCAGAAAAAACAAGACTCGGAGGAAATCGATTTTGTTTTGTAGTAAGCTTCTGATAATTTCAAACTTGTTATAGTGCCACAAAAATAATACGCATTTTCGTTTTAGGTTGAAGCCATTTTCCCATTCAACAACTTGCGTGTGAGCTTTATAACTCCTGTTAAGTGGAGTTTCACTGAATGAATGTAGATGCAATTAATGTCAGCCCATTTTAGGATTTAAGTAGTAGTAGTTCTGAGGGATTCTGATCTGAATTAGATGAGCCGAAGCATCTAGATATGCGTTCTGATTTCATCGAATTATGTATTGGTTACACATGCAGACCAGTAAGTTACTGGCAGTAACTCTCATTCACGGGGTCCTGAAATCCGAATTCCTGTAGAACGTGCGAGAAGGTGACCGTATACCAATGCTTCAGTGGACAAAGCACATTAGTTCATAGCAGTTTAGCGATAGATCCGGACGATGATGTCTGTCACAAACATCCGTTTGAATTTGAAAGAGAATCCGGAAGGCAAACGTCGGCCTCATCAATGCGGAAAACAAACAATTCAAAAAATATGTTGTTTTGTCTACGTCAATAAATATTTTCAGAAATCATTTTTTTCAAAAGGCTTAAATTCAAAATACACGTAAGGTTTTATTTACCTCATAAGCTTTTGTCGGTCTAAATGAAGTGTTCACCTACAAGCGAATACTGTTTTAGTATTGTTGAATATTTTTATATTTTATATAATTCATGTATCCAATATACAAGTCTAAGAATGTAATTTAAAGTAGTTTAGTTTCAAGTGAACTATGTTGAAATTGCAGTACTGAGTAGGGGCCATCCACAAAGTACGTCACGCTCCTAGGGGGAAGGGGGGGTTCCGAGCAGCGTGACGAATCATACAAATATTTTAGAGCTTTAATACAAAAAGTGCGACGAAGGGGGGAGGGGGGGGGTCGAAAATCGCCAATTTTTGCGTGACGTACTTTATGGATCTTCCCGTAGAGACGAGAGTAGAAAGTTATCATTTGAACCAAACAATATGCTGCGTGGCGTGGTTGACGTTTATTGAGTCTAAACTGTATTCCTAATATGCAACAGAACACAAAATATTGCCACTAGAATCATAACACATCAAATTTTGCGCACATCAGCATTTAGCTGTACATCGGATTTCTTCAAGATTAATTTTCATTTATTACTTGGTAATCCAGTGGAGCTAGGTGAATGGCTAAAATACGTCCAAGTACTAAGTGTAGCTGTTCATCTGATTAAAGTCGAAACATCTAAAAACTGCTCGGATCAGAATGCTAAAATGCTGCACTGCTTGCAAATCTGTGTTTGGAATATTTATATGAATATCCAAATTCAATGTCAACAGGCAGCGTGCTGAAATTGGTAGGACAATAACTCCAACCTAAAAAGAAAAAGCGTATCAATTAGGGACTTGAATCTAATTATCAGAAGCTTGTAACAAATTGTTTTCTCATATTTTCTTCGAGACTTTCGTTTTCTGCTGTAGGTTTTCGGATAACAAAAAGTATATAAACAATGTGAAAATGGTCGCTAAGATACGACTATAGCGTCGATTACAGATCAGCGTCGGAAGCAGTTACTGTCAGATTTGTTTATAGCAGCCGCCATTATGGCTAGCGTGGAAAGCTGGATAGCATCATCAACGTGCACAGCCCACACGAAGGGAGACCCGACGACGAGAAAGAAGCGTTCTATGCACAGCTGGAGCAGACGATGGATGCCCACTGCGGGATGTAAAAATCGTCATCGGTGACATGAACGCTCAGGTAGGAAGCGAGGAAATGTATAGACTGGTCATCGGACCTGATAGTCTGCATACCGTATCGAACGACAACGGCCAACGATGCATAAACTTTGCAGCCTCCCACGGAATGGTAGTCCGAAGCACTTTCTTCCCCCGCAAGAATATTCACAAGGCCACATGGAAATCACCTAATCAAGTAACGGAAAACCAAATCGATCACGTTCTAATCGACGGTAAATTCTTCTCGGACATCACGAACGTACGCACTTACCGCAGTGCGTATATTGAATCCGACCACTACCTTGTTGCAGTATGTCTGCGCTCTAAACTCTCGACGGTGTACAACAAGCGTCGGAGTCGTCCGCCGCGGCTAAACATTGGGCGGCTACAAGACGGTAGACTAGCCCAAGACTACGCGCAGCAGCTGGAAGTGGCACTCCCAACGGAAGAGCAGCTAGGCGCAGCATCTCTTGAAGATGGCTGGAGAGATATTCGATCCGCCATTGGAACCACTGCACTAGGCACGGTGGCTCCAGATCAGAGAAACGACTGGTATGACGACGTATGCGAGCAGTTAGTTGAGGAGAAGAATACAGCATGGGCGAGATTGCCGCAACACCGCACGAGGGCAAACGAGGCACGATATAAACAGGCGCGGAACAAACAAAACTCGATTTTCAGGAGGAAAAAGCGCCAGCAGGAAGATCGAGACCGTGAAGAGACGGAGCAACTGTACCGCGCTAATAACGCATGAAAGTTCTATGATAAGTTAAACCACTCACGTAAGGGCCACGTGTCACAGCCTGATATGTGTAAGTACATAAACGGGAACCTTCTTACGAATGAGCGTGAGGTTATCCAAAGGTGACGACAGCACTACGAAGAGCACCTGAATGGCGATATGGTAGACGAAGATGGCGGTATGGTAATGGACCTGGGAGAACGCGCGCAGGGCATAATTTTACCGGCTCCGGATCTCCAGGAAATCCAGGAGAAGTTTGGCCGGCTGAAGAACAACAAAGCCCCTGAGGTTGACCAATTACCAGGAGAGCTATTTAAGCACGGTGGTGAGGCACTGGCTAGAGCGCTGCACTGGGTCATTACCAAGATTTGGGAGGAGGAAGTTTTGCCGCAGGAATGGATTGAAGGTGTCGTGTGTCCCATCTACAAAAGGGCGATAAGCTGGATTGTAGCAACTACCGCGCAATCACATTGCTGAACACCGCCTACAAGGTACTCTCCCAAATTTTATGCCGTTGGCTAGCACCAATTGCAAGGTAGTTCGTGGGGCAGTACCAGGTGGGTTTTATGGGCGAACGCTCCAACACGGACCAGGTGTTCGCCATTCGCCAAGTACTGCAGAAATGCCGCGAATACAACGTGCCCACACATCATCTATTTATCGACTTCAAAGCCACATATGATACAATCGATCGGGACCAGCTATGGCAGCTAATGCACGAACACGGTTTTCCGGATAAACTGACACGGTTGATCAAAGCGACGATGGATCGGGTGATGTGCGTAGTTCGAGTTTCAGGGACATTCTCGAGTCCCTTCGAAACCCGCAGGGGGTTACGGCAAGGTGATGGTCTTCCGTGTCTGCTATTCAACTTTGCTTTGGAAGGAGTAATACGAATAGAAGGGATTCACACGAGTGGTACGATATTCACGAAGTCCGTCCAGCTATTTGGCTTCACCGACGACATAGATATTATGGCACGTAACTTTGAGAAGATGGAGGAAGCGTACATCAGACTGAAGAGGGAAGCCAAGCGGATCGGACTAGTCATCATCACGTCGAAGACGAAGTACATGATAGCAAGAGGTTCAAGAGAAGACAATGTGAGCCACCCACCGCGAGTTTGCATCGGTGGTGACGAAATCGAGGTGGTAGAAGAATATTGTGCCGAAAATGATACCAGCAGAGAAATTCGGAGACGTATAGTGGCTGGAAATCTACGTATTTTGGACTTCGCAAGACGCTCCGATCGAATAGAGTTCGCCGCCGTACCAAACTGACTATCTACAAAACGCTCATTAGACCGGTAGTTCTCTACGGACACGAGACCTGGACGATGCTCGTGGAGGACCAACGCGCACTGTGAGTTTTCGAAAGGAAAGTGTTGCGTACCATCTGTAATTGAGGGTGCAGATGGCGGACGGTACGTGGAGGAGGCGAATGAACCACGAGTGCACCAGCTGTTGGGAGAACCATCCATCGTTCACACCGCGAAAATCGGACGACTGCGGAATCGCCCGAAATCTTCACACAGTTTTGCACACCATCCACCGTTGCTTTGATCAGTCTGGTAAGCATCCCAGGGAAGCTGTTCTCGTCCATAATTTTCCCTAGCTCTACGCGGTCTATACTGTTGTATGAAACCTTGAAATCAATGATCAGATGATGCGTTGACACCTGGTATTCAAGACTGGTCCGCTGTCGAGCGGCCGTCAACGAAGCCGGCTTAATAACTTCCCACGAGCTCATTCACTAATGGTGACAGATTTCCTTGTTTCGATCTCTATTTGATCGGGTACCCGACACCAACATCCGGCTTCTGGCAACGTTCTTCTCGTCTGTCACTCTCTGGCACTCCAAATCGAACCAACCCGTCCTTGGCCGCCTTTGTGCGTGAGATAGTAAATCACTCTTCACGTAAACTTTTCTCCTAGGGGCAGGAGCGGGAATCGAACCCACACTCTGTCAATTAACCGATTAAGAGTACCTCAGTTTCCCATGAGTATAAGTGAAATAAACGGAACTCACTGTTTAAGTATTGTTTCATTTAGAGATCTTTTTACTATTGTTTAAATTTGTCTCGTTTCAATGATAATGTGCATAATAACATATTTTTCTGTGTCCAAATTGGTCCTTGGTCTACCGTCTAATTGTTATTTTTTTATTTCGATTTAAAAAACGGCCACGCAGTCTTAAAGGATTGAAACAATATGTTTATTTATCAGACGTTTCGACACGGGGATGATGTCTTCATTAGAAGGAAAGTGCTGTGTTTGTTCCTAGTTTATTGTTTTTCCCTAATGACACCATCCCGAAACGTCGGATAAAATAAAAATCTTGTTTCAATCCTTTAAGATTGCGTATCCGTTCTTAAAATCGAAATCAAAATATACAGTCCATCTCTATTTAGCTTTTTTTTATACATTTTCATCGATTGTATAACATTCGCCAGAAAGTCATTTGCCGGAAGGCATAATGCCGTAATCATTTCGTAGAAAGCATGCAAAAGCCGGATATTGGTAGGCGGATGCCCGGGTTAAAGCAATGGGGGATATGACTCCTTCTTCAAAAGTAGACGCTAGCTCAGAATACGGCAATGGATGATGTGATGCCTTCTTTAAAAAAAAAGCACTTGCGCGGTTTAAGGCAATGGTGGATGGGATTCCTTCTTTAAACTTAGATTTTATTAATGGTTTGTTTGTTAAGGTTAATACTTTTTTTTAACTTCACGGAGCCAAATACAAATAAAATAACAAAATTATTATTTTGTACAATTTATAAAACAAATTATTTCTGCTTTTACGAGAGCTCCGGCAATTCACTTCAATCGACGGAATCCGCCTTCGACGGAATCGACGGCGGAATCTCCTTCTCAACTTCCATATAAATTCCTCTCACAACAGTGTGAACATGGTCTAAACCCAATTTAGCGGGAAACTTTCCACGAGTCGTACGATGAATTTTTTCGTACTGTTTGAAAAACAGTGATAGATCATTGTCTGAGATTTCTGGTGGCGGATCAAACACTCGAACGAAACGAGCATTACGACCAGCCACCATCATCAAGACCTCCACAGTTCTCCCATCAGCGTACCTGTATTCCTTCGAAGAGATTCTATCATCACTGTCTACGAAATAAATTTGAAACAGATGCTTCGGTTCTCTGACAATTTATAAACAGCTTTTACATTCGATGCATCGCATTCCAACTGATTTATGAAATCAGCAATTTCTATCCACGACGGACGGGGTGAATCAATCCGGAAGCGGAATTCATCCGTATTGCTAAACACCTCACTCATAACTCAAGACAAAATTTTCAAAACGATAAGAAAATTATTTTGAGCTTTTTAGTGGAATGTCTTCACTTGTCAAAGACGAGTTAATACAATCCCATTGAATTCCACCACTTAATTGTATCTTGACAGATACGTATTTCGACCTCAACGTCATGCAATTAATGGAATGGAACACAGTTTTTAGTCTAGTGCCCTGGCTTGTACTTTGATGAATAAAAGTATTAGTTTGGATTCATACAGATTACAATATGTACTTATGTCCATCGGTGTACATATGAGCCTAGGTTCAAGCACCATCACTCGCCCTCTGGAACGAGAAAAAAGAATCAAAAGCACAATAGACAAAAAAATACTCAAACCGATAAAAGTATGTCACCTTTTCTCACTCTTGCTCCATATTTTTCGTGTTTGGAAACACTATCAAAAATAGATTCACAAAGATATTAAAGCAAAACTTTATCATTATAGTTTTATCACGCTTTATTAAACTTTTTTTTATTTTATTTATGAAACCGCCATCGGGGGTGACAATGGGTCTGGGGGCAGCGGAGGAAACGACTACGTCACTTCAGCGGACGATGGAAGCTAACCAGCCCCTACCTTGAGGGAAGTTAAGGATGCCAACCAACAGCTAAAGACAAATAAAGCAGCTGGTAAGGATGGTATCGGAGCTGAGCTAATCAAGATGGGCCCGGAAAAGCTAGCCACTTGCCTGCACAAATTGATAGTCAGAATCTGGGAAACTGAACAGCTACCGGAGGAGTGGAAGGAAGGGGTGTTATCTACAAGAAAGGCGACAAGCTGGAGTGTGAGAACTTTCGAGCGATCACCATCCTTAATGCCGCCTACAAAGTGATATCCCAGATCATCTTCCGTCGTCTGTCACCATTAGTGAACGAGTTCGTGGGAAGTTATCAAGCCGGCTTCGTTGACGGCCGCTCGACTACGGACCAGATCTTTACCGAACGGCAAATCCTTCAAAAATGCCGTGAATACCAGGTCCCAACGCATCATCTGTTTGTTGATTTCAAGGCGGCATACGACAGTATAGACCGCGTAGAGCTATGGAAAATTATGGACGAGAACAGCTTCTCGGGGAGCTTACCAGACTGATCAAAGCAACGGTGGATGGTGTGCAAAACTGTGTGAAGATTTCGGGCGAACACTCCAGTTCGTTTGAATCGCGCCGGGGACTAAGACATGGTGATGGACTTTCGTGCCTGTTGTTCAACATTGCGCTAGAAGGTGTCATGCGGAGAGCCGGGTGCAACAGCCGGGGTACGATTTTCAACAGATCCAGTCATTTTATTTGTTTCACGGATAACATGGACATTGTCGGCCGAACATTTGCAAAGGTGGCAGAACTGTACACCCGCCTGAAACGTGAAGCAACAAAAGTTGGATTGGTGGTGAATGCGTCAAAGACAAAGTACATGCTTGTGGGCGGAACCGAGCGCGACAGGGCCCGCCTGGGAAGCAGTGTTACGATAGACGGGGATACCTTCGAGGTGGTCGAGGAATTCGTCTACCTTGGATCCTTGCTAACGGCTGACAACAACGTTAGTCGTAAAATACGAAGGCGCATCATCTGTGGAAGTCGGGCCTACGGGCTCTAGAAGAAACTGCGGTCAAAAAAGATTCGCCACCGCACCAAATGTGTCATGTACAAGACGCTTATAAGACCGGTTGTTCTCTACGGACATGAAACATGGACAATGTTCGAGGAGGACTTGCAAGCACTCGGAGTATTCGAGAGACGGGACCATCTTAGGCGGTCCATCCGTCCATGCTTAGGACCATCTTTGGCGGTGTGCAAGAAGACGGTGTGTGGCGGCGTAGAATGAACCATGAGCTCACCCAGCTCTACGGTGAACCCAGTATCCAGAAGGTAGCTAAAGCCGGAAGAGTACGATGGGCAGGGCATGTTGCAAGAATGCCGGACAGCAACCCTGCAAAGATGGTGTTCGCTTCCGATCCGGCAGGTACGAGACGACGTGGAGCGCAGCGAGCGAGATGGGCAGACCAGGTGCAAAACGACTTGGCGAGCGTGGGGCGTATTCGAGGATGGAGAGATGCGGCCTCGAACCGTGTATTGTGGCGTCAAATTGTTGATTCAGTGTTATCTGTTTAGATGTAGACTAAATATATGAATTAATAAATGGGTCTGGGTGAGAATGGGTCATCGCTCTCACCGGCAGCCTGGAGGTCGAGCAAAATCGTTCAAAAAGGTCTCTTATACATATTTGACCTCAGATACATTCAACACATTCTACAAGCATTCTAAGTAGTTGAAACAGTGACCCATTCTCACCCCCATTTGACTCATTGTCACCCACGACGACGGTATTTAGATAATTGAGAACTTCCCAAAAGTTTTACCGGATTTTTTTTTAAAGGCTTCCATAATCTTCAACGATCATATTTATGGAACTATGGCTGAATTTCACAATACATGAACTATCATCAATATATTTGTCAAGAATGTGTTGTAATGTTCAATGATGAAGATAACAGAATATGCAAAGATTAGGAATTTGGTCGGGGCTCAAAAATTATGCCATAACCCCGTTATGCAAAATAAACTTCATTTTTGACGCAGGTCAAAGTTATGCCTATTGTTCCATATAATAACCTTTATAAAAAATGGCTCGACCCATGATTTTTTGTCTATTATTTAGCCACCAATAATAATAGGACTTTACAGTTTTACTATTTCTGGGGAAAGGTACATTCTGGTAAATTGCATTCTGGCAAATGGTCTATTTTGGAAAATGGCTTTCTGGCATTTTATTTATTCTGGTAAATGGGTTTCTTCTGGCTAAAATCATTCTGGCATATTGATTTTGGCACATGGTTTTCTGGCAAATTTTATTTAATCATTTTAATCTTTGCATGTGAAGTATTAATGTGATTACCGTTTTCTCTGGTTTTCCCGTTCTATAGGACACATAAAAGAAATTCAAATTAATTGAATTCTATCTACGTCTGGCTCCCACGTTCCACATTTGCAGTTTCCGAATCCTCTGCTTGCGCACTTCCCGTGCTCAAAAATTCACAGCGTCCATCCAACGTCGTATGTTTGCCCTTATTTGCATCTTAATAACTCACAACATCGACCCGAACAGTTTTGTTCAACATCTTCACACATGGCCGGTAGTATACCTACATTGAAAACCCCACTCGCTCCATTATGCACCTTCCGAGTTCGACAATCAACCAAAATGACGAAAAAAGAAACAAACCGGGACCCATTCCATTGATGCTGTGAAGGAGGTTCGTGTAAACACGAGGAGACAACTCAGCCGAATCAATACACATTCATCACCGGGACGGGAGTAACAAAAGCAACTGCGGCTGCATATGCGGCTTGTTTGAGAGGAAATGGGCTGCTGAGCGCGTGAGCAGCATATCAAACGCGACACCTCCACCCCGCACCGAACAACCCCGTTCAGAACAATCGGCGATTGGCGCCTTTCGAAACGGTGTGCTACCGGTCTTCGATGAATCTTCCGAAAATGATCAACTTGTTGCCGCCTCCATTCACATGCAAACAAGGCTTCATGCGTGCCGCTTGGTTACCTACCTGTTGCGCGCGGTCTTGTAGCCGACACTTGCCCAAACAAGATCAGCGCGCGGACGGACGCCGACACCGTGCTGATGACATAGGACGGAAGTCCTCTTTTCTACTTGTGCGACATCAGCATTTCACGCAAAGCTATAGATCCGCCCGACGATCAAATATTGTTCCAAAATTATCAGCCTCGGTTTCCATTTCCCGGTACGCCTCGCACTGTATAGAATTTCGTGTTTACTTAGGATGCAGATGCCTTTCGGATTAATTCCGCCTAATTGTGCGGCCGGTCGAGCCATGTGAAATGCAAACATTTGACCTTTTGTTTGTTGATTAGATGACTTTTGTGCGGTTCCCTTTTACCCACAATTTGATATTCAAACCGGGTCTCGCTATGCATAGGGAAACATTTCAATCTATTAAGCCGCTAATCACCCTCTGCGCAATGACCGTGATTGAAGTGACAGATAAGAGTGAGTGACCGCGACCAGAACGTAGCGGTCCGCGGGATCAACGAGCGTCGGGTGGATTTTCGGTCATGACGCGGCAATTTTGAAGCAGGTTATGTTCCGATGTTCGGAATACCTCCCGCATTGTGTGGTTTGCCTGAGTTCGATACTGAGAGGCAACGAGCAAATGTATCTTGCACAAGTTTTGTATTTGCCTAATTTGGAAAGTCTCCTGAGTTTTTATCTCATAATTTCGTTACTGTAGTATGTAGTTTTGAAGCTTTAATTTCATAATTAATCACTGTAATTTGGATATTGGAATGTCCATCAAATGAAAGCATCTATAGTGCATTTCTATCTCGGTTTTATAACACAAATCTACGATGTTTTGCGAATTGCATGCATATTACTATTCTAGTGGTTGGATCCATTTTTTTTTCAAACGGGAAGGTTATTTCTTGTTCTTAATTGAAAGACATAACCAATAGACCTCTTCATGTTTTCAAAAAGTATCAAGAATTCAACCGGTCAGCGTGGAATCACAAATTCTTGTGCTAAGATAAGCCTTCTGTCAAATGTTCAGCTAATTCGGATTAAATTTCGAGGTGGCTCAAGTCAATTTAGTGATTTCAGGCTATTTTCAATTTAAAAAAAATCTAACAAGAGATATAAACGCCGATAACTATCGCAACAACCTCTATATGGAAGCTTTTGGTGTGCTCTACAAGTCTTGTGAACATAGCGATTCATTCTGTTCACGTTTTGACCATGTTAAAGTGATTTTCGAGCTTCTAAGTACATACAAACACTGTTTCCCATAGAAGTCATTGTTGCACAAAATTCTTGAATTTCTAAGAAATCATGACTATTTTATTATATTTATTATATTATTATATTTGAGTAACAAAATTTCCAATGTGCAATTTATGGTTAAATTCTTAAAAATCAAAAGCTGAACATTTGTCATAAATTTGCACGTTAGGATTTCTTCAAACAATGCTTACAACAAACGACTTCCAAATTTAATTTAATTTAATTTAATCAAATATCCTTCGCTGGACCCTCTCGCTCCTCCCCAAGAACAAACCTCGGCGCTTTGGGGTGCCCACCAGCTTCAGCAGATTTCGATGAGCGGAGTAAACTCTCCCTCCAACGGAAACCTGAAAAACACGTGAGGAGATACGTCTGAGAAACTTGGTTTCTAACCATCTACGAATATCCGTAGGTCTAAAATTCTGATAGTAAACAATATCTCCAGGACGCAACTTGTCAATCCAGTCATATTTCTTGGGACTAGGACCATTTACAACACATTTATCCACCTCCTTTGGTTTCGTCGAATGATGCTTAAAACTAAAAACCTTTCGGAAGGAAACGTAAATTCATCCTCCAAACAAGTATTCTGGTAGCCAAACAAGAAGTACGAGGCCATATCCTCAGGACTTAAACCAGCCAAATCCGGATCTAACAGAAATTTCTTCAAACCTCCCAGTCAACACAAAGTCGTATTTGACGCCACATAAGATGCTAAAGTGGAGGCCATATACGTACAAGTTGTATGGGGAAGTACGTATATCGCCTCCACTTTAGCATCTTATATGATATCATATACGATCTTGTGTTGACTGGGCTTCCTTCACAACTCTGACCATACGTTCAGCTTGACCGTTGCTCGATGGATTATACGGTGGACTCTTCATCACCTTGACTCCATGTTTCTCGAAGAAATCAATCAATCAATCAATCAATCATATCAACTCTTTCGAGCTAAACGGTGGTCCGCCATCCGTAACAACTCCGTCAGGTAACCCAAACCTTGCGAAAACGCTCAAAAACTTGGTCTTGACTTTCCTGGCATCTGTTTCAAACTTCATGTATTCAACTTCAATCCATTTTGAAAAACTGTCCACAATGACCAGGAAAGTCGAAGTAGAAGAAGTCTGCATGAATACGTGTAAACGGTTTTGTAGTAGGAATCCGACTAGAATTTGAAACTGGTTTCGTAACTGCATTCATCTGGCAACACACACTGCATGACTTGACGAAACTCTCGATGTCACTGTTCATGCCATACCAATAAACTGTCCTTTTTGCCATTTGCTTTATCTTGCCATTTGCCAAATACCAACATATTACATATTACCAAATATGCCTATCAACGGTTTGTGGTCGGTATACAGAGTGAACAAAAAACAAAAACTTGTGGAACTTCTTTATGGTACTCACAACGGCCAACGCTTCTAAGTGCAATATTGGGTAGGATTTTTGCGAGTTTGTTAAACTGAAGGAGGTAAAACTAATAGGCCTCTCCTCTCCTTTGATTTCGTGAGCAATCACACCACCTAACCCATAACTGCTTGCATCAGTCACAACAATGACAGGCTTTTGCGGATCAAAAAACTCCAGAAGTTTTGAAGACAACAACGACTGCTTACTTTCTTCAAACACACGACGATACTCATCAGTCCAGACAAATTTAACGTCTTTTTTGAGTAAACCATATAAGCAGCCTAAACGTGAGGATAAATTGGGTATAAACTTACCGTAGTAATTTATCAAACCCAAGAACGCCTTCAACTCGGTGACATTATTCGGAACCTTGGCTCTACGAATTGTCTCCACCTTTTCTGGACACGGCAACAAACCTTTATCAGTCACCACGAGACACAGAAATGACAAACTAGTCACAAACCATTTGCATTTTTGCAAGTTGACTTTAATGTTGAATTTAGAAAGTCTCTCTAAAACCAAATTAGGCTTTCTTAAACAGTCTTCAAAATCCTCACCAGCTAGCAAAACATCGTCTAAGTAGCAATAAACTCCGTCAATGCCTTTCAAAACTTGATCCATGACTCGCTGAAATATAGAAGCACTTGAAGAAGCACACCACAAACCATTATACAAAAACAAACCTTTGATTGTATTAATCACCATAATCTTTCTAGATTTTTCCGACAACAATAACTGTGTATACGCTCCAGTCAGATCCAAGGAACAAAACACTTTAGCACCAGCTAGTGAAGCAAACATATCTTGTGCCAACTGCAGCGGATAGGTGTTTGGAATGATCACCTTGTTGATCGAAACCTTACAGTCGATCACCATCCTGATTCCGCCGTCCTTCTTCGATACAACAATCACCGGTGATGCCCATTCACTTGCATCGATCGGTGTTATGATGCCATCTTCCTCTAAACTCTCTAAATGTTCGACTACTTTGTCTTTAAAACGCAATGGAACGTCATAGGCACGCTTGAAAATCGGTGCTGCTCCTTTTTTCAACACTAGATCTGCCTCAAAACCTTTGATGGGAGTAAACATAGATTTATTAAACACATTGGCAAACTTACTTTTAATATCTTCCACGACACGTTCCTCTGAAGTCGGCAACGACAGCTGGTTCAGGTTTGCACCACTGCCAAACGTTTTCTTCCATTCTGGGAAGAAGATATCCAGCCAATCTCGTTCTAACAACGGTGTAAACGAGCTTTCACAGCGTAAAACAACCAGTTTAACGACCTTACGTCGTCCATTAAGCTCAACCGTTACCGGAATCTGTCCTTCAACAACCAAACGACTTCCATTGATCACTCCCAACTTCTTCGTACACTTCTGCAACGGAATATCGGCGAATTCTCCCTCGTACGTCTCTCTACTGCAGCTCCACAATCTATCTCCATATCTAATCGTACTCCTTCAACCAAAACTGTACGGAAACACGGTTCGTTGATTTTTTCCGATGGAAGAGATCAACATACAATCCATCTCCTCATCATCCGAGAGAGATCTGTTCAACCGACGATGCAAACTCTTCTGGTACTCTGTCAACTTCGGCTTTGCTGCTGGAGAATCCACAAACTTCACAGATTTCTTCACCTTGTCCTTCAAGTCATAGCAGAAGCGACGTGTGTGACCATCTCTGCCACAGTAACTGCAGTGAAACTTCTGCGATCGGGATGAAGAACGATGTCCACGATCAAACGAACCAGAACGACTACGGCTCCTAAAACGCTTATTTGGTCCACGACTTCTACCACGGGATCTACTACGTGAAACAACACGCTCTTCTCGCTTACCAAGTCTGTTCAACACACTCACACCGTGTTAAATATCAACATAAACACTTTCAAGGACACAGGTTATGGTCATATTTCTTGGAACTTTTTTCAAATGGTCCTTATTGATTTTGAAGAAGATGCATGCCGAAAAAAGCTATTAAATCAATATCGATAATCCGTGAACGTGAATTAAAAAAAAAAACTTAGGAAACGGCGCAACGAAATCGATATCTAGTGGTTTTTACTCGCGTGAAAGAAAAAAAAAACATTTTGGATAAACTAGCGTATAAAACCTCGTAAACCGTTAATCTTTCTTAAATCTTTCACTTTCTGTGTAAATGCTGTGGAGTTCATCCTGACTGTTGGCAAGCGGGAGCCACTTGGAACGTCTTATCGCACTGTTTTTTCACTGAATATGCCGGACGACACATTCCCCGATTGCTGTGATTGCTGATGATGTGACTCTAAGTTGTGTTTCACATTAGGCCTACTTTGATGGTTTCAAAGCAATTGAATATATGATTTATGTAGTAAACGGCAAGTACTGTTTCACTGCCACACATATGCAAATCGAGTTTTTATAATATTGTTATTATTGTTCAATTCGGGTGGCCAATACCTGGAAATTGGAAACTAACTTTGATTAAACTTATAAATCCCACAATCCGCGTAAAAAATGCACAAAAAGCGAGCTCAGCTTATAATTAACTGTATTATTTTCAAATATTTAGCTCCATTGGTCATGCATTCATCACCTTCGAAATTATATTCCATTCGTTTCATTTGTGACACATAAATATTATGTTGTGTTACATGACCGTCACACATGCAACACGAGACCATCAACAGATTTACAGTTCAAGACAGTACATTTTAATCCACTGCTCACACGACCGGACCAACGAGAAACAGCTTTCGATTCACTCCAACTAGCTCCCTGTTGATGATGATCTGCTCCGCCTTGGCTAGCGTCAGACCTTCTTCATCAAACAAACGTTGTTGAACATCCGGGTCGCGAATGCCACACACAAGCTTGTCACGGATTGCGATGCCTTCTGTTCATTCGCATCCATCATCTTGTTGTCGATGAAAATCCTGTCCATCTGCTCCAGATACTGGCCAAACGAAATCGTACCGGGTATGTACGGCTCAACGTGATTCACTAACGGCATACTGACAGCGACGAAAACGACGAAAACTGTGAAAAACGATTTATTAAATTATCACACAAAACCAAACCAAAAACTTTTTTCAGTGTTTTCCAATAAACTTGATCGAAACAAACAGTTGACAAATTTATAACAAAATTTTTAAAACTTTTTTTGTTAACCTGTTTGTTCAACTTTTTAAACGATTTGCTCCACAGTGCAAAACATAAACTGCTTTCCACTGAGGAAAATGTGCATATTGAACATAAATGCCCGGCACATAGAATATGACCAGTTACTTTTGCACATGTGAAATATGTGCATCACTGTTGGATTCTCGTCTATACCATTATCATAACTTTTATGTGCGATGGTATTGAAAGATATTCGATGCCTTATGAGTTTAAAGATGCTGCGGAGAAGATTTTATCTATAAGATAAACTAATAAAATTCGTAACGCTTGATTTGGGATAGTGGAAAAACAAACTATTAATAATTTCAATTTATTATCATGAGCAATTTCAGATTAGAATGTTTTTTCACATATATCACATACACGAATCGAAAAGATTTGTAGCAAACACCGAAACATTTTATTCGTCGATTTGATGAAGATGCAATCTGTCGATTCGGCATTGCTGTGAACAGATTCCGTGGTCAAAGGGTCGTGATTTTGAATCCGATTTGAGTTCCTGGTGGGACTGCTAACGCACTCTGTTGGGGTTACGTAAAATGCGGAAGACATTGCTACAGATCTCGTTTCGATAACACGCTTTTCGTTCTGTTGATTATTGTTGGTTGGATTCTGTTGGTTATTCGTGCGAACTGGATACACAAGATTTTCGATCAGTGACTGCATAAAGTATATTCAAAGAGTCACTCACCTTATAACTATGAAGAATGTTAGTTCTAATGAATATTTCAGACGGTTTTTCCTTCTCCCAAATTGGTTTCTTGGTTTTTCACTCGTGATTAGAATCTCGGATGGAAGATGATTTGATACGCGCTTTTTTAAATTTACCCGTTATATAATCTATGTGCGGAAATTTATAACCTAATGTCATTAACCATTGCACATAAAATTACTAAGATTCAATAATGCAAACAAATAGGTTCTCACATACTTCATAAGAACTGCATTTAAATTAGAAAGCCTACGACTATTTTGAATTCTATGTGGTTTTCGCACATATAATTTATCAGTAAATTAATTTGAGTGGTGTCAAACCAAACAAACTTCAACCGTTTCGGATCAATCGTATTCAACGACAAACGTTATCAACGAAACAAACCAAACGTGAAACACAAACAAACAAAAACGATGTTGTTGCTCAACACAAGCATAAACTGTAGTTGCTATTAAACAAAAGCATAAACCAATACAACAGTATCAGCGTTGTGAGACAAGTTGCAAACAAACTGATATACACTGTGCGTTGCACTACACACTTGTTGAAACAAACTTTCGTACGTGACAAACTCTTCGGCTGTGACGAAACAAGTTCTAATTAGCTATTGTTTATGTGCACAAAGCCGGATCACTGTACTGAAACAATTTATTTATTTATTATCAGACTAAGGCCGGAGTGGCCTGTGCTGCACATAAAAGTCTTCTCCATTCAGCTCGGTCCATGGCTGCACTTCGCCAACCACGCAGTCTGCGGAGGGTCCGCAAATCGTCCTCCACCTGATCGATCCACTTTGCCCGCTGTGCACCTCGCCTTCTTGTTCCCGTCGGATCGTTGTCGAGAACCATTTTCACCGGATTACTGTTCGACATTCTGGCTACGTGCCCGGCCCACCGCAGTCTTCCGATTTTCGCGGTGTGAACAATGGATGGTTCTCCCAACAGCTGATGCAACTCGTGGTTCATTCGCCTCTTCCACGTACCGTCCGCCATCTGCACCCCACCATAGATGGTACGCAACACTTTCCTTTCCTCCCAGTGCGCGTTGGTCCTCCACGAGCATCGTCCTGGTCTCGTGTCCGTAGAGGACTACCGGTCTAATGAGCGTTTTGTAGATTGCCAGTTTGGTACGGCGGCGAACTCTATTCGATCGGAGCGCCTTGTGGAGTCCAAAGTACGTACGATTTCCAGCCACTATGCGTCTCCGAATTTCTCTGCTGGTATCATTTTCGGCAGTCACCAGTGAGCCCAAGTACACAAATTCTTCTACCACCTCGATTTCGTCACCACCGATGCCAACTCGCGGTGGGTGGCTCACATTGTCTTGTCTTGAACCTCTTCCTATCATGTACTTCGTCTTCGACGTGTTAATGACTAGTCCGATCCGCTTGGCTTCCCTCTTCAGTCTGATGTAGGCTTCCTCCATCTTCTCAAAATTACGTGCCATAATATCTATGTCGTCGGCGAAGTCAAATAGCTGGACGGACTTATTGAAAATTGTTCCACTCGTGTTAACCCCTGCTCTTCGTATTTCCCTTTCCAAAGCGATGTTGAATAGCAGACACGAAAGACCATCACCTTGCCATAACCCTCTGCGCGTTTCTAAGGGACACGAGAATGCCCCTGAAACTCGAACTACGCACAACACCCGATCCATCGTCGCCTTGATCAACCGTATCAGTTTATCCGGAAATCCGTTTTCGTGCATTAGCTGCCATAGCTGGTCCCGATCGATTGTATCATATGCGGCTTTGAAGTCGATGAATAGATGATGTGTGGGCACGTCGCGGCATTTCTGCAATACCTGACGTATGGCGAACACCTGGTCTGTGGTAGAGCGTTCACCCATAAATCCGGCCTGGTACTGCCCCACGAACTCTCTTGCAATTGGTGTTAGTCGGCGGCATAAAATTTGGGAGAGTACCTTGTAGGCGGCGTTCAGCAATGTGATTGCGCGGTAGTTGCTACAATCCAGCTTATCGCCCTTTTTGTAGATGAGACACACGACACCTTCCATCCACTCCTGCGGCAGAACCTCATCCTCCCAAATCTTGGTAATCACCCAGTGCAGCGCTCTAGCCAGTGCTTCACCTCCGTGCTTAAACAGCTCTCCTGGTAGTTGGTCAACTCCAGGGGCTTTGTTGGTTTTCAGCCGGCCGACCTCCTCCTGGATTTCCTGGAGTGTAATCAATGCGCAGTACCTAATACCTCTTTTATTTAAACCTCTCGCTATCTTGGCCGTATCCGCTACCGATCGAATTGCTTGGATGGTAGAACGGCCCTTACGGAAACCATACTGCTTGCTGGATAGGCCACCAGTACACTCTGTATAAGCCGACAATCTATTCAGGATGATCCTCTATAGTAGCTTTCCAGCTGTGTCGGGTAGGCAAAGTGGTCTGTATGCCGAAGGGTCCCCCGGCTGCTTGCCGGGCTTCGGTAGTAGCACCAATTTCTGCCGTTTCCATCGATCTGGGAAGTTTCTTTCGTCCATGCATCTCTGGAGGCAGCTCCTGAACATATCTGGATTAGCAATAATGGCGTGTTTAAGGACCAGGTTTAGAATATTATCCGGGCCTGGTGCCTTATTGAGTTTAAGTTTCCTTGCAGCTACGATAAGCTCTTCGTTAGTCACTAGCGGTATCACGTCGAATGACTCGTACGGGGTAGCGGACCAGTTCGATGATTCATGCCTCCGAAACAACCCTTCGACTATTTTGGTCAACATTTCCGGAGATTTCTCAGGTGGTCCTAGCCATCACCACCCAAGTAACATTTTAAGTTTTATAACGCTCTTGAAGGCCACAATTTACTTTACAAGAGTGTTATATAACCAGCATAAAACCAAAATGTTAGTAGGGCATCCAGTATGCACCTGCCCATGGATTGTCGTTTGCCATCCTGCATAGCCGCTCAAAGCAGGCTATCTTACTACATTTGATCTCGTAGTTCAGAGCTCTGCTCGCTGTCTGGAACACCCGGCGTCTCTCGACCTTTTCAGCGTCTGTTCTGGGACGTCGCAGCCTTCTCTTTGCTCGAAAACAAGTTCTACGAAGGTCTGCAATTGCGTTAGTCCACCAGTACGCAGGTTGCCGAATTTCCGGGAGGTTTGATCCTCCTAGGCATTGTCACATCGCACGCATCGAGTTAGTACATCGATTAATCCATCGCCACTTAATCCCAGAAAAAAAAAAATTTAGGCTCTTTTTAGTGGAATGTATTCAACCGTCTAATGGGGCCCTCCTTAGCCGTGCGGTAAGACGCGCGGTTACAAAGCAAGACCATGCTGAGGGTGGCTGGGCTCGATTCTCGGTGCCGGTTTAGGCAATTTTCGGATTGGAAATTGTCTCGACTTCCCTGGACATAAAAGTATCATCGTGTTAGCCTCATGATATACGAATGCAAAAATGGTAACCTGGCTTAGAAACCTCGCAGTTAATAACTGTGGAAGTGCTTAATGAACACTAAGCTGCGAGGCGGCTCTGTCCCAGTGTGGGGATGTAATGCCAAGAAGAAGAGGAAGATTCAACCGTCTAAGACGAGTTAAGTAACTCCATTTAATTCCACTAATTATTTCGATATCTTTGCAGATACGTATTTCGACCACAACTGTGTGGTCGTGTCGCGTACTGGACTTGAAGAAAACAATCGCAACTTACACTATTTATACTACGCGAGGTACCAAATCTAATCTTATTTGCCTACTTTATTTACCTATACAGTTAATTACCTTATTGCTTAGGTAAAAACCTGAAGAGCCAAGAGCTGCCGTTTCCCTGATCCTTATTTAACAGCGCTGTTTGAATCTGTCGGTAGATTTCCAAACTCTCAGCTACATCGAGTTTCCATAGAGAAGAGACATTTCTTAAGATTTTAATATTTGATGCCGTAATTGGGTGATTTTCAGTATACACATGCTCTGCTACCTTAGATCTAAATTCGTAATGTAATCCCTTATCGTTTTCTCTCATGTTCCTTGGATCTTATATCTAATGATCTTTTTGTTTGGCCTACATAGATTTTTTCTCATTGAGAACAACTTATTTTATTAACGCCATCTTTATTTAACATTTCTACTTTATCCTTCGTTGAACCCAATAGAGACTTGAGTTGGTTGCATCCGTTGTTCTTTTTCTTGACTTAATCCCGTTGTTCGCCTCTCCCATCGTAGTGATTCCTCAAAGAGTTCTGGGTTGAACTGCGAGGTGCGCCATCCTAGATCGGTCTTGCCGATCCGCCTTGTGGTTGCGATGGGGGTATACCAGATCATAAAACGATTTTCCTGACGATCGCTGGAGGTATGCCCCTCATGAACCTCCCATTCTGACTCGACCGTCCGTCCCGCGCTGCAGAAGTTCACATCGATGCATGAATCACCGCTCGGTCGCCTGAACGTTGGCATATGACCTTCATTCGGCAGGACAATCAACTTTGAATGAACCAAAAAGCTCTTGAAAAGTTAAAACTAATTTGTCGCCAGGTATTAACTTGTTACTTATCTTGAATTCTAAAACCAAACCAAATCGACCACATTCTAATCGACGGAATTCTTCTCCGGCATCACGAACGTCCGCACTTACCGCAGAGCGAATATTGAATCCGACCACTACCTCGTTGCAGTATGCCTGCGCTCAAAACTATCGACGGTGTACAGAGATATTCGATCAGCCATTGGTAGCACCGCAACCGCTGCACAAGGCACGGTGCTTTCGGATCAGAGAAACGAATGGTATGATGGTGAATGTGAGTTAGTGGAAGGGAAGAATGTAGCATGGGTGAGATTGCTGCAACACCGCACGAGGGCAAACGAAGCACGATATAAACGGGCGCGGAACAGACAAAACTCGATTTTCCGGAGAAAAAATCGCCAGCAGGAAGATCGAGACCGTGAAGAGACGAAGCAACTGTACCGCGCTAATAACACACGAAAGTGCTATGAGAAGTTGAACCGTTCACGTAGGGGCCACGTGCCTAATATGTACAAGGACATAAACGGGAACCTTCTTACGAGCGAGCATGAGGTGATCCAAAGGTGGCGGCAGCACTACGAAGAACAACTGAATGGCGATGTGGCAGACGAAGAGGACGGTATGGTGATGAACCTGGGAGAACGCGCGCAGGACATAATTTTACCGCCTCCGGATCTCCAGGAAATCTAGTAGAAGATTGACCGGCTGAAGAACAACAAAGCCCCTAGGGGTTGACAAACTACCAGGAGAGCTATTTTAACACGGTGGTGAGGCACTGGCTAGAGCGCTGCACTGGGTTAAGATTTGGGTGAAGGAACTTTTGCCGTAGGAGTAAATGGAAGGTGTCGTGTGTCCCATCTGCAAAAAGGGCGATAAGCTGGATTGTAGCAAACACCGCGCAATCACATTGCTGAACGCCGCCTACAAGGTACTCTCCCAAATTTTATGCCGTCGACTAGCACCAATTGCAAGAGGGTTCGTGGGGCAGTACCGGGCGGGTTTTATGGGCGAACGCTCTACCACGGACCAGGTGTCCGTCATTCGCCAAGTACTGCAGAAATGCCGCGAATACAACGTGCCCGCACATCATCTATTTATCGACTTCAAAGCCGCATATGATACAATCGATCGAGACCAGCTATGGCAGCCAATGCTCAAAAACGGATTTCCGGATAAACTGATACGGTTGATCAAGGCGACGATGAATCGGGTAACGTAACACGGGCACGTAACTTTGAGAGGATTGAGGAAGCCTACATCAGATTGAAAAGCGAAGCTAAACGAATTTAAGGTGACTTGCGGTGGCACTCCAATTTTTCTGTAGTTGTACCATAAAAATCATCAACTTAAGATTAGTAGTCGTGAGAAACTTGACTACCAACACCTACCAATCTACAAGGCAGACAAAAATAACCACTTGTTTTGTTAACATCCGACTACCGTAAACATTGCATTAATGTGAACGATTTCAGTCTGAGTTGTACGCAGGATTACTCAATACGGTTTAACTATGACATAAACTAACGAAATGTGTCCGAAAATCAACAAATTAGCTTTGATTTACGTTCATATTTATGTTTTATTTTTCCATGATGCTTGTTGTTTATGTTCACATATCGTGACATTGTTGCCAGCTGTTCAAACACACTAATAGCATAATTGAAATTTACTGCGTTTTCTTTTTAATTTTTCATGACGTTCCAAAGTAGAATAATGAAGATATAATCACGACATTAATAGATAACAGGTTGGCGAGAGATCTATTATTTTTTCGATATTTTACATGTTTTCACTATGATTTCACAGAATTTCATGTTGACATCACTGCCTGCTGCAATAGCTAATGATCAATGACTGCTTGCGTACGACGCTGCCGACGACGAGCAACCGACGACGTCGTTGGCATGCGCGGTGGGAAGAGGAAATTTTTTCACTTACTTTTATTTTCATTGAATCGACGCCAAATGTGCACTAAATGATTCGATTATTATGTCAATAAGTAGGTTTAGGTTCAAACTTAGTTCTGATACTTTTTCTTGTGAAATGGTGGTCAGGTTTGGTTTTTTATAATAAAACAAATGTGATCGGTGCTATTCGCAGTGAGGAGGTGGGTAATTGTAAAATTGTGTTGGTGAGCCGCAGGGTAGCCATTCTGAATGACACCGTAAGAGGCCTTAACCAGTCATCAACCATCGAAGACGAAGTACATGATAGGAAGAGGCTCAGGGAGGACAGCGCAAGCCACCCACTACGAGTTTGTATTGGTAGTGACGAAATCAAGGTGGTTGAAGAATTGTATACTTGGGCTCACTGCGGTGACTTCCGATAACGATACCAGCAGAGAAATTCGGAAACGCATCATGGCAGGAAATCGTACTATAGACACTATAGATTCCATAGACGAGCTTAGGCGAAGGCGAGTGTAGCCAAACGAACTGTCAGTTAGTGTAGCCAAACGAGCATGACGTCACGATTGCAATCCAAGCAATGGAGCGTGTGACGTCAAATTCCCGTGGTACACTGTGAAAAAGTGGAAAAACACACTTAATCGAAATGTCCCAATCGTGCCTGCGCTCGTCTATGGAACCTATAGTGTCTATAAATCGTACGTATTTTGGACTCCGCAAAACGCTACGGTCGAATAGAGTTCGCCGCCGTATCAAACTGACTATCTACAAAACGCTTATTAGACCGATAATTCTCTACGGACACGAGACCTGGACGATGCTCGTGGTGGACCAACGCGCACTGGGAATTTTCGAAAGGAAAGTGCTGCGTACTATATATGGTGGGGTGCAGATGGAGGACGGTACGTGGAGGAGGCGAATGAACCACGAGTTGCATGAGCTGTTGGGAGAACCATCCATCGTTCACACCGCGAAAATCGAAGACCTCGGTGGGCCGGTGAAAATGGTTCTCGACAACGATCTGACGGGAAACAAGAAGGCGAGGTGCACAGCGGGCAAGGTGGATCGATCAGGTGGAGGACGGTCCTTCCGCAGACTGCGTGGTTGGCGACACGTGCAGCCATGGACCGAGCTGAATGAAGAAGACGTTTATGTATTGCGCGGGCCACTCCGGCCTTAGTCTTAATAGATAAAACATCGTCACTATGAAGTAGCTTGATCTTAGTGTGCACTTTTTGCATGTCCTTCACAAAGTCATAGAGCACGTTGAAAATTAGAGAAATTTGTTTGAATTCATCTTTCTTAGACGTAATTTTCTTTCGATTAGGTTGGACTACAGATTCTTTGTCACATTCAGTACCGTATGTACTGCACTAATTAATAATGATGGCGAATGCCAATCAAGTGGAACAATTTGCCGTGCTGCAAAGTTTACCGAAACGATTAGAAACGGTGCCGCGTCGAGAACAGCGGATGACGGCACATTGGGTGGGATCGGCAAACTTGGTTGACAATCGCTGTCACACGATGCCGCCTCCCCACGTTGCGCATTTTAGTGCTTCGGTGCTAATGAGAGCAAAAACCACTGCTGCAGGTGTGTTTTCATTGCAGTGCGGTAAGTCAATATTGGCAGATTCGTTTTTCCAACTGGTTTTACGAAGCTGTCGTTAGAATAACGAGTCACTAGAAGTTAGGGTAAATGTACAACGTGTTTTTTTTATTTTTGTAAAATTTCTTAAACTCTATTAAGATTTAATATTGCGTTTTCGCCACTAGTGTCACAACCACACAAAAAATAGGGAGCACAAGGTATCCTATATTACGCCCACATTTACATTTCCATCGTCTCCGTTTAATTGTTTGGCCAAACAACAGCAAATTAGCACGAAATTGGACGTGCGATGAGGAAAAAGCAAACGAAGCCGCATAGCCTCACAATTTACACCGAATATTTTTAGCCGTTGGCGTTGCGAATGTGGCAACTCACTAAAATGCCCATCGCGCGCGCGCGCGTTCGCTTGCTGCCTTCTGAGACCCCTCACACGTCCATGAAGCTGTTTCGTCCGAGCCCCCGACGACAAACCAAACAACCGAGTGAATTTGATGCCACCGCAAATCGAATGGAACGTCCCGCGCGGGGCACGCGTGTTCGCGCCAAACGGTTGTAAACCGAAGAAATTTGGGAGAAAATTTTCGACGTCCATAAACTCGCTCCAAACGTTTGCCTTTATGAGTCGGGATGAGTGCGACGATTAGTGTGTGGTGAAACCGATGCTTTTCGAAGCGCCATAAACATTCGTTTTCTCTCCCAAGTGAGCAGAGGCGACAAATGGAAACGTACTAATAAGAACGTCAAACGTGATTTTTTCCTATCTTCAATTTCGGCTGTATGTTCGACTGTTGACTTCATATCAGGTGGATGTTTTCCCACATCAATTTTGTCCTTTCCCGGCTTTCGTCGGCCTCTTGAGATCTTGTCGGTTGCTGCTTTTATCACCTAATCTCTAACTAAAAGCTGGTGCCATCCGTTGCCAAGTGATTAAGTAGGCTTCGACGGTTTTCCCACACGAATGAGTGACAGTCGGCGTGGAGTTCCCATTTCGCTCGTTTGGGGCGCTGCAATCCCAAGCACGTGGTTTCTTACTTCCTAGCGCTGACCCAATCATATCAAACGTGGTGGTCCACAGCGAAGATTCATTCGAAGAACTTATTAATCCATCTTCAGATGCCGACGGAGCCTCTCAAACTGTCACTTATGGACGGAATGGTCGAAAAGAACCGACGCGCACAGGTAGAGTTCGGAGGAAGCGATTATTGGCGCTACTTGAATTTCAGCCTCGGAGCATTGGCCACACAAACGACGTAGACGACCACACATGTTTGTATGACTCGGCAAAATTGGAATGTAATTGCCCTATTTATGTGTTGAGTACAGATAGCTTTCCCACTATAAAACTATAAATTTGCTCAAAATACATATTCATACGACTAAAATACAGATCCTAAACAAAAGTATGTTTTACTGGAATGAGCTCAATCTTTCATTTTAAGCCAGTTTATATTTATTGATAATAAAGACGACTGGCAAGAATCGGGTATTTTATTCATTATTTTTAAACTGTCATTGTCAAGTTCAATGCGGCAATAAGACACAGTCTGTTGAAAGTTGTGATAATTATTGTCGAAAGTATTCTTGTTGATGCCTTCTTCAAGCCAACCTTCTTATTGAATTACTTCAGCGAATCCACTTGACTTCGACATTGTGCGTATTCGACAAATCATTGACCTATCCCACGAACATCATGTACGGTAATTGTCGCACTGCTGCTGCTGATGTTAAAGCAACATCCCGCGCTTATGCCGCACTTGCATGGCACCATAAAACACTTGTCTAGGACAAGCAACAAAACTACGGAAAGAAAACGCACACAACGGGATGCGGTGCTCCGTTCCGTAGTTTCAAGTTTCAAGTGGCCGCGCGAAGCCGTCGTCACGATCCGCCGGTAGAGCCCGCCGCATGGTCGATTATGACGTTTGACGAAAAACAACCGTCGAATGTTAATATAGTGTCACGCATTGAGTGCTTCCAGGATGGATAATTATGATATTGTGCGTATTATACGACCTAACCCTAATAAATTAGTCCGATCCGTCTCCAATCGGGGTTACGATGACGGACAAGCTGTGGTAGAAAGTGCGTTTTAAATTTGTTTGTGTATAATTTGTTTGTAAAATTTATGACAAACTTTATGACAGTTTAAAAGGCTTGAAATTTATTTTTATTGTGGATAAAATTTCTATTTAGATATGTTAAGGATGAACGCAATAAATAAAAAAAAACGCCCGTAATAATCCTGAGCTCATGGTTTTTTAGCACAAATCATGAAATCGTTTGATTGGTATGATCATAAGAGTAAAGGAAACTCATCTCCCAGAACCTAAAAGCTTATGGCTGAGTTGAATAATCTAGGGGAAAGACGGCTTTGGCAGGTTTTGTTCTATTATTGTCAGGGGTGTTTTTGTCGACCAAATTTTATGAAAGAATGTTTAGGCGAAATTTGAGCATAATCAGTCATAAAAAAACCCCTGACAATAATAGAACAAATACTGCCAAAGCCGTCATTCCCCTATCGTTGGACACCTTTTGTTCTCCTTTGTTGAAAACAGTAAATTGGCATTCGTTCCATAGAAAAATTGATACTCTTACCTGTGTGAACAACTAATTGCACCATAAGACTTTAAACACTTTTTCACTTTCATTATCATTTTGCAGCAATTGCTGGGGCAATAAGAGTGCAAGTCAATCCAAGGCCGATAATTTAGAGGGTAATAACAGAAGAGTCCTTGCAGACCACTTGAACGCCATGGGGTAGGATAAGGATGAAAGAAGGGAGGTTTGGATTTGGAATCGAATATACACGTATGCAAAATGTGAAAAATGTAAGCAAACTAGTCAATGATCAATGATTAGAATGATAATTTTAAAAATTCTAGTACAACGTTTTTCGAGTTTTGAAAATCATTTTCCCGAATGCAATGTTTTCTTCTTTTACCTTGGATGGAGCTTTTTTGATGTGGATTGAAAAGTCATATAGTCTATAGAGGCATCCGGGCCTCTTGAAAGGAGGCTTCCGGGCCTCTTGAAAGGTGGTTTCCGGGCCTCTTGAAAGGAGGCTTCCGAGCATCTTGAAAGGAGGCTTCCGGGCCTCTTGAAAGGAGGCTTCCGGGCCTCTTGAAAGGAGGCCTCCGAGCCTCTTGAAAAAAGGCTTCCGGACCTCTTGAAAGGAGGCTTCCGAGCCTCTTGAAAGGAGGCTTCCGGGCCTCTTTAAAGGAGGTTTCCGGGCCTCTTGAAAGGAGGCTTCCGAGCCTCTTGAAAGGAGGCTTCCGGGCCTCTTGAAAGGAGGCCTCCGAGCCTCTTGGAAAAAGGCTTCCGGGCCTCTTGAAAGGAGGCTTCCGAGCCTCTTGAAAGGAGGCTTCCGGGTCTCTTGAAAGGAGGCTTCCGGGCCTCTTGAAAGGAGGCTTCCGGGCCTCTTGAAAAGAGGCTTCCGGGCCTCTTGAAAGGAGGCTTCCGGGCCTCTTGAAAGGAGGCTTCCGGGCCTCTTGAAAGAAGGCTTCCGGGCATCTTGAAATGAAGCTTCCGGGCCTCTTGAATGGAGGCTTCCGGACCTCTTGAATGGAAGCTTCCGGGCCTCTTGAAAGGAGGCTTCCGGGCCTCTTGAAAGGAGGCTTCCTGGCCTATTGAAAGGAGGCTTCCGGGCCTCTTGAAAGGAAGCTTCCGAGCCTCTTGAAAGGATGCTTCCGGGCCTCTTGAAAGGAGGCTTCCGGGCCTCTTGAAAGGAGGCTTCCAGGCCTCTTGAAAGGAGGCTTCCAGGCCTCTTGCAAGAAGGATTCCGGGCTTCTTGAAAGGAGGCTTCCGGGCCTCTTGAAGAGAGGTTGCCGGGCTTCTTGAAAAGAGGCTTCTGGGCCTTTTGAAAGGAGGCTTCCGGGCCTCTTGAAAGCAGGCTTCCGAGCCTCTTGAAAGGAGGCTTCCGAGCCTCTTGAAAGGAGGCTTCCGGGCCTCTTGAAAGGAGGCTTCCAGGCCTCTTGAAAGAAGGCTTCCGGGCCTCTTGAAAGGAGGCTGCCGGGCCTCTTGAAAAGAGGCTTCCGGGCCTTTTGGAAGGAGGCTTCCGGGCTTCTTGAAAGGAGGCTTCCGGGCCTCTTGAAAGGAGGCTTCCGGGCCTCTTGAAAGGAGGCTTCCTGGCCTCTTGAAAGGAGGCTTCCAGGCCTCTTGAAAGGAGGCTTCTGGGCCTCTTGAAAGGAGGCTTCCGGGCCTCTTGAAAGGAGGCTTCCGGGCCTCTTGAAAGGAGGCTTCCGGGCCTCTTGAAAGGAGGCTTCCGGGCCTCTTGAAAGGAGGCTTCCGGCCTCTTGAAAGGAGGCTTCGGGCCACTTGAAAGGAGGCTTACAGGCCCCTTGAAAGGAGGCTTGAGCCTCTTGAAAGGAGGCTTCCGGGCCTCTTGAAAGGAGGCTTCAGGGCCTCTTGAAAGGAGGCTTCCGGGCCTCTTGAAAGGAGGCTTCCTGGGCCTCTTGAAAGGAGGCTTCCGGGCCTCTTGAAAGGAGGCTTCCGGGCCTCTTGAAAGGAGGCTTCCAGGCCTCTTGAAAGGAGGCTTCCTGGGCCTCTTGAAAGGAGGCTTCTGGGCCTCTTGAAAGGAGGCTTCCGGGCCTCTTGAAAGGAGGCTTCCGGGCCTCTTGAAGGAGGCCTGGGCCTCTTGAAAGGGAGGCTTCCGGGCCCTCTTGAAAGGAGGCTTCAGGGCCTCTTGAAAGGAGGCTTCCGGGCCTCTTGAAAGGAGGCTTCCGGGCCTCTTGAAAGGGAGGCTCTGAGCCTCTTGAAAGGAGGCTTCGGGCCTCTTGAAAGGAGGCTTCCGGGCCTCCTGAAAGGAGGCTTCCGGGCCTCTTGAAAGGAGGCTTCCGGGCCTCTTGAAAGGTGGCTGGGCCTCTTGAAAGGAGGCTTCCGGGCCTCTTGAAAGGAGGCTTCCAGGCCTCTTGAAAGAAGGCTTCCGGGCCTCTTGAAAGGAGGCTGCCGGGCCTCTTGAAAAGAGGCTTCCGGGCCTTTTGGAAGGAGGCTTCCGGGCTTCTTGAAAGGAGGCTTCCGGGCCTCTTGAAAGGAGGCTTCCGGGCCTCTTGAAAGGAGGCTTCCAGGCCTCTTGAAAGGAGGCTTCCAGGCCTCTTGAAAGGAGGCTTCCGGGCCTCTTGAAAGGAGGCTTCCGGGCCTCTTGAAAGAAGGCTTCCAGGCCTCTTGAAAGAAGGCTTCCGGGCCTCTTGAAAGGAAGCTGCCGGGCCTCTTGGAAAGAGGCTTCCGGGCCTTTTGGAAGGAGGCTTCCGGGCCTCTTGAAAGGAGGCTTCCGGGCCTCTTGAAAGGAGGCTTCCAGGCCTCTTGAAAGGAGGCTTCTGGGCCTCTTGAAAGGAGGCTTCTGGGCCTCTTGAAAGGAGGTTTCCGGGCCTCTTGAAAGGAGGCTTCCGGGCCACTTGAAAGGAGGCTTACAGGCCTCTTGAA
The DNA here is from genome assembly GCF_024139115.2 of Armigeres subalbatus. NCBI lineage: Eukaryota > Metazoa > Arthropoda > Insecta > Diptera > Culicidae > Armigeres > Armigeres subalbatus. Next base: position 260,509,316 of record NC_085139.1, read on the forward strand.
AGGAGGCTTCCGAGCCTCTTGAAAGGGGGCTTCCGAGCCTCTTGAAAGGAGGCTTCCGAGCCTCTTGAAAGGAGGCTTCCGAGCCTCTTGAAAGGAGGCTTCCGAGCCTCTTGAAAGGAGGCTTCTGAGCCTCTTGAAAGGAGGCTCTGAGCCTCTTGAAAGGAGGCTTCTGAGCCTCTTGAAAGGAGGCTTGAGCCTCTTGAAAGGAGGCTTCCAGGCTCTTCTGAAAGGAGGCTTCTGAGCCTTCTTGAAAGGAGGCTTCCAGGCCTCTTGAAAGGAGGCTTCTGAGCCTCTTGAAAGGGAGGCTTCCAGGCCTCTTGAAAGGAGGCTTCTGAGGCCTCTTGAAAGGAGGCTTGAGCCTCTTGAAAGGAGGCTTCCTGAGCCTCTTGAAAGGAGGCTTCCGAGGCCTCTTGAAAGGAGGCTTGAGCCTCTTGAAGGAGGCTTCCGAGCCTCTTGAAAGGAGGCTTCCGAGCCTTGAAAGGAGGCTTCTGAGCCTTGAATGGAGGCTTCCAAGCCTCTTGAAAGGAGGCTTCCAAGCCTCTTGAAAGGGGTCTTCCAAGCCTCTTGAAAGGAGGCTTCCAAGCCTCTTGAAAGGAGGCTTCCAAGCCTCTTGAAAGGAGGCTTGAGGCCTCTTGAAAGGAGGCTCTGAGCCTCTTGGAAAGGAGGCTTGAGCCTCTTGAAAGGAGGCTTCGAGGCCTCTTGAAAGGAGGCTCTGAGCCTCTTGAAAGGAGGCTCTGAGCCTCTTGAAAGGAGGCTTCTGAGCCTCTTGAAAGGAGGCTTCCTGAGCTCTTGAAAGGAGGCCTGGAGCCTCTCTGAAAGGAGGCCTCTGAGCTCTCTTGAAAGGAGGCTTGAGCCTCTTGAAAGGAGGCTCTGAGCCTCTTGAAAGGAGGCTTGAGCCTCTTGAAGGAGGCTTCCAGGCCTCTTGAAAGGAGGCTCTGAGCCTCTTGAAAGGAGGCTTCCAGGCCTCTTGAAAGGAGGCTTCCTGAGCCTCTTGAAAGGAGGCTTCCAGAGCCTCTTGAAAGGAGGCTTCTGAGCCTCTTGAAAGGAGGCTCTGAGTTTTTGAAGGAGGCTTGGGGCTGGAGCCTTCTTGAAAGGAGGCTTTGAGCCTCTTGAAAGGAGGTTTGTCTGAGCCAGGCCTCTTTGAAAGGAGGCTCTGAGCCCTCTTGAAAGGAGGCTTCTGAGCCTTTCTCTTGAAAGGAGGCTGAGCCTCTTGAAAGGAGGCTTCCAGGCCTCTTGAAAGGAGGCTCTGAGCCTCTTGAAAGGAGGCTTCCAGGCCTCTTGAAAGGAGGCTCTGAGCCTCTTGAAAGGAGGCCTGAGCCTCTTGAAAGGAGGCTTCTGAGCCTCTTGAAGGAGGCTCTGAGCCTCTTGAAAGGAGGCTCTGAGCCTCTTGAAAGGAGGGCTTCCGAGCCTCTTGAAAGGAGGCTCTGAGCCTCTTGAAAGGAGGCTTCCTGAGCCTCTTGAAAGGAGGCTTCCGAGCCTCTTGAAAGGAGGCTTCCGAGCCTCTTGAAAGGAGGCTTCCGAGCCTCTTGAAAGGAGGCTTCCGAGCCTCTTGAAAGGAGGCTTCCCAGCCTCTTGAAAGGAGGCTTCCGAGCCTCTTGAAAGGAGGCTTCCGAGCCTCTTGAAAGGAGGCTTCCGAGACAACGGTGGCGGTATGGTTAGGAACTTAGGAGCATGCGCGCAGGACATGCGACATCCGTTTCCGAATCTCCAGGAAATCCAGGAGGAGATCGGCCAGCTGAAAAACAGCAAAGCCCCTGGAATTGACCAACCACCAGGAGAGCTGTTTAAACACGGTGGTGAGGCACTGGCTAAAGCGCTGCACTGGGTGATTACCAAGGTTTGGGAGGATGAGGTTCTGCCGCAGGAGGGGATGGAAGGTGTCGTGTGTCCCATCTACAAAAAGGGTGATAAGCTGGATTGTAGCAACTACCGCGCAATCACATTGCTGAACGCCGCCTACAAGGTACTCTCCCAAATTTTATGCCGCCGACTAACACCAATTGCAAGTGAGTTTGTGGACCAGTACCAGGCGGGATTTATGGGTGAACGCTCTACCACAGACCAGGTGTTCGCCATACGTCAGGTATTGCAGAAATGCCGCGAATACAACGTGCCCACACATCATCTATTTATCGACTTCAACTAATGCACGAAAACGGATTTCCGGATAAACTGATACGGTTGATCAAGGCGACGATGGATCGGGTGTTGTGCGTAGTTCGAGTTTCAGGGGCATTCTCGAGTCCCTTCGAAACCCGCAGTGGGTTACGGCAAGGTGATGGTCTTTCGTGTCTGCTATTCAACATTGCTCTGGAGGAAGTAATACGAAGGGCAGGGATTGACACGAGTGGTACGATTTTCACGAAGTCCGTCTAGTTATTTGGTTTCGCCGACGACATTGATATCATGGCACGTAACTTTGAGAGGATGGAGGAAGCCTACATCAGACTGAAAAGCGAAGCTAAACGGATTGGACTAGTCATCAACACGTCGAAGACGAAGTACATGATAGGAAGAGGCTCAAGAGAGGTCAATGTGAGCCACCCACCACGAGTATCTATCGGTGGTGACGAAATCGAGGTGGTTGAAGAATTCGTGTACTTGGGCTCACTGGTGACCGCCGAAAATGATACCAGCAGAGAAATTCGGAGACGCATAGTGGCTGGAAATCGTACGTACTTTGGACTCCGCAAGACGCTCCGATCGAATGAAGTTCGCCGCCGTACCAAACTGACAATCTACAAAACGCTTATAAGACAGGTAGTTCTCTACGGACACGAGACCTGGACGGACCTGGAGGACCAACGCGCACTGGGAGTTTTCGAAAGGAAAGTGTTGCGTACCATCTATGGTGGCGAATGAACCACGAGTTGCATCAGCTGTTGGGAAAACCATCAGGGTTTGCAGAAATCGCTCTCAGTAGATAACGAACAACGATAAAAGAGAGGCAAAAACTGTTCCGAATCATAACAAGCCATGATAACAAATTTATCAAACTTGTATACAAGTGCGAAAAAACAGAATCGGATAGCCAGCCCCCACCGAAAAATTGTGATTCTCGCTTTGTTTTCGCTCCTTTTGTGTTGGTTACTGCACAGCTGTGTAAAACAAGTTGAAATGCATTATCAGAGCCAGTGCTCCCCACATTTGGAGCTTTCTAAAAGTAATTTATCATGGGGTATAACATCCCGTTCTCTATCTAATATCAGTTATCTATCATGACAGATTGTGAAAAAAGTTTCTCGCGGTATGCTACATATCGTACATGTATACAGAGATGATAAGATAAGACTTGCTCTTTCTCTTTAGGATTCAATCCCTGAAAACCATCCACCGTCCACACCGCGAAAATCGGAAGACTGCGGTGGGCCGCGCACGTAGCCAGAATGTCGGTCAGTCATCCGGTGAAAATGGTTCTCGACTATGATCCGACGGGAACAAGAAGGCGAGGTGCATAGCGAGCAAGGTGGATCGATCAGGTGGAGGACGATTTGTCGTCCCTCCGCAGACTCCGTGGTTAGCGACGTGCAGCCATGGACCGAGCTGAATGAAGAAGACTTTTATGTGCAGCACAGACCACTCCGGCCTTAGTCTGGTTAATAAATAAAAATGATGATCGACAGCCCATAACAAATTTATTAGAGAATTTTTTTTTCGAATTAAATTTAAAAAAAAATATTCGGAAATTACCCACCCCCCCAACCAATTTTATGGCTACGCCACTGTAAGTGGAAGTTAATGGAAGAATTGTAAAGTCTTATAACTGTTTAACATTTCCCCTAAGACGCTCTACAAATATTTATCAACGTTAAATATGTCATATAGCTTTATTTCTAATGACGCGACCCCTATACTGCCATGAATCGCATTTTTGTCCCATCTTTGCTGGGTTTCCTATTCATATGGAAAATATGCGATTCATGGCAATATCCATCCATAGGCAAGTTATATTCGGGAAAATGAATCAATCGGGGCATTGCCATACAATCGATGAGATCAATGTAACTAAATTGCTCGACGACAAATCTTATTTTTTTAACCGTTATGCCAAGCAACATTAATCTAAATGACGTCAGCACAACGATAGAATCTTTTGAACCAAAACTTTATTTAAAAAAAAATGAACAGAAACAGTACAAAAAGTCGATTCCTGTTTACCAAATTTTGCTACAACCAGAAGGTGTACAATGTTAATGCTATTAAATAATGAGTTTGAATTTGCATCAACTGAAGAAATCACCTACTGCTGCTGCTGCTCGTACCCATGACGAAGTATGTCAAGATCAAACTGGATCGAATAGGTGGATTGAAGTGCAGTTCTGAGCCGAATGGAATGGGGATGACTTATTCATACTGCACAAGCCACTTCGCGAAGCCGCAGCTTTGTTATTTTAAAGACAGTTCGCGTCAAAAAGTAGAGATGATCGGACGTGCGCGATATCATCTTCGATCAAATACGCGTTAAATCAAGTAAAATTTCGTATTGTTTAAAACATTCATAGCGTCAGACAACTGACGACAGTAAATCAAAGGCATTGTAAATGCACAGTCCACGATGTCATCGAAATCACGAGAAAATACTTTTCGGGTAGATTTCTCCAATCTACCCAAACGAATGTCGTATGAAGAAACGCATCATTTTGTGCACAACATTCTGGGACTAGGATTCGACGCGGTGTTACGACTACAAGTGAATCATGCTCTCAACTGTGCTCAAGTAAAATGCAGAGATCTCAAGACTGCACAAGAGACCGTCATTCTGCGCAACGGAAAACATGATGTTGAGATGAACAATGAAAAGTATGAAGTGAAACTAAGTATGGATGATGGTGGAATTGAAGTCAAGATCCATGATCTATCCGAAAATGTTACCTCTGATCAAATTAAGGAATTTCTCCAACACTACGGCGATGTAATCTCCATCAGAGAACTTGTGTGGGTGATAACTTCATATACAAAGGTGTCTCTACTGGCATACGAGTAGCCAGAGTAGCGCTGCGTAAACACATCAAATCTCGCTTAACTTTTCAAAAGGACCTAAGTAATATTTTATTCATGAATTAATTTGAATACTGCAATCAATAGCTTTCATGTTGTTCTGTTGATTGCAGTACTCAAATTAATTCACGAAAAAAATGTTACTTAGGTCCTTTTGAAAAGTTATGCGAGAAATCGTATGTCGTTGTGCAAGGGGAACAGACACTGGTGTCTTATTCGGGGCAGCCAGCCACGTGCAAACACTGCACCAATCAGGTGCATCCGGGTATGACCTGTGTGCAGAACAAAAAGCTGATTTTGCAAAAGTCAGACCTAAGTGCAAGATTACAACGAGCACGGGAAGAGCGTTCGACATATGCAGATATCGCAGGGAGTATGTCAATCGACTTACCATCACAAGGGAACGCTGCAGCAAATTCATGTGAAGCTGTAATGCCTGAATTTGTGAAGCTAGGTAATGTAAAACGAGGTCGGTCTACAAATACTGAGACGAGTAGCCGAATTGACGGACGAGTAAACATCGAAGAAGGCCCTGTTGGACCGTCCACCACTGCTACTGAGCCTGCTGCTGCTGTTGAGGTTGAAGCTGTGGATGTTGCTGCTGTTGAAAACCATGTAGTACTGGTGCCGTCGGTTTCCGAACCGAATTCCTATTATGGCTCACACTCAGTGGGAAGTCACTCCGAAACAAACTTGGCCACTCTGATGAACGTTGTTTGTGGTCAAACCGAAGCAGAAGGGACGACTGTATCGGTAAACGGATCGCTCACTAATGAGATTAGGGGAACTCTTTCTCAGACGCAATCGAATGATAACTCGTCGTTTAAAGTAGCATTACCTACCACAGACATCGGTAAAGTCTCCAATATAAGAGAATCACAGAGAGAATCGCAAGCGATGTTCAAAATCCCTGCTATGGGCGGAGATAAACTAGATGGTGCGATGGATCTGTCTGAGAGCGAGGTGGTTGACAATCGCGCTAAGTAGTTTGACTTTTCATCTGATACGTCCGAACATGCCGAAGGTTTCATTATGACAAGAAGCAGAAACCGAGCAAAAAAAGCAAGAACTAAGCACTAAGATGAACACTGCCAACACATTAAAACGTTACAATATGGCTAGTATTAATATAAATCTAACGAAAATAAGCTCAACTCGTTACGTTCAATGATACGACTTCTGGATCTGGATATTATTATGCTTCAGGAAGTGGAGAGTAGCCGCTTGTACATTCCTGGATTCCAAGTGTACACCAATGTCAATGAATCGCGAAGAGGAACCGCTATAGCACTTAAAGTGCATATCCCTGTAACAAATGTGCAACGAAGTCTCGACAGCAGAATCATTTGTGTGAAAATAAACAATTCAGTTACTATTTGCAATGTGTACGCACCCAGTGGTGTGCAAAACTATCGAAGTAGAGAGAATATGTTCAATCAGTACATTCCTTACTATTTACAAAGTGGAGCTGAGTATGTTGTGGTTGGAGGTGACTTTAATTGTGTTATCTCCAATAAGGATGCAACAGGGGTTAACAACAAAAGTGCAGCGTTGCGAACACTAATTCAAAATTTAAAAATGCGGGATTCATGGGACTGCTTGAATCGTGAAGTAGCATATAGTTTTATAAGATCGAACAGCAGGTCTCGACTGGACAGGATATATGTATCGGCGAATTTAATTGACAATCTGATAAGTGCTTCATTTCATGTGAACTGTTTTTCCGATCATAAAGTGTTCAAAATAAGTCTTTGTTTGCCAGACTTGGGTAGAGATGCTGGGAATGGTTATTGGGCCATGCGAAGTCATGTTCTTACCGAAGATAACATTGAAGAATTCGGAACCAAGTGGAATTACTGGTGTCGACAGAGAAGGAATTTCAACAGCTGGATCGAATGGTGGATAATTTACGCGAAGCCAAGAATCAAAGGGTTCTTTAGGAAAAAGACTAACGATTCTTTTCGAGAGTTCCATACCAGAAATGAGTTTTTGTACGCGCGCCTCAAAACTGCTTACAATGAACTTTATCAAAATCCTAATAAAATAAGTGAAGTTAATTTACTAAAGGGAAAAATGTTGCGATTACAACGGGAATTCTCAAAAAAGTTCATACGCATAAATGATCAGTGCATCGGAGAAGAAAGCATATCGTCCTATCAATTAGGTGATCGAATGAAGAAAAGTCTAGCACGTTTATAAAATCCATCGAAGTTCAACAGCAACATATTGTCGGTTCTGCTGAAATAGAAGGCCATGTTCTCCAGTACTTTCGTGATCTGTATACTACAAGTGATACAAGAGATCCCCAGGAAGCAACCACGTCAACCAGGATTCCCAGAGAAGCGCAAAGAAAACCTGGAACTGATGAATGAAGTGACAACGGATGAAATCTTCTCAGCAATCAAATCGAGTGCATCGAAAAGTCACCGGGATGGACGGGATACCCAAGGAATTTTTCATAGCGGCGTTCAACGTGATTCATCGTCAATTGAATTTAATACTCAATGAAGCCTTACGAGGAAACATACCTCGTAAATTTGTGGAAGGAGTTGTAGTGCTGGTTAAGAAGAAAGGAGACAACAATAGTGTAGAAGGATATCGGCCACTCACAATGCTAAACTACGACTACAAACTGTTCAGTAGGATTTTGAAATTGAGAATAGCTGGAGTTATAGATAAATATAGTTTACTAACACCGTCGCAGAAATGCTCTAACTCGAAGAGATCAATTTTTGAAGCACTACACGCAATAAAGGACCGCATTGCAGAAATACGAAGCAAGAAGAAGGTGGCAAGAGTTGTCTCCTTGGACCTTGATCATGCTTTTGACAGGGTTGAGCATCGTTATTTATTTCGAGTAATGAGTGACATGGGTTTCAACAGCGATCTAATACAAATTCTACGAAAAATTATGCAGAACTCACACTCTCGTATTCTACTGAACGGCCATTTGTCTCCTGAGTTTCAAATTGGTCGTTCAGTGAGACAGGGCGACCCTTTGAGCATGTTCTTATTTGTAATATACTTGCACCCATTAATTGAGAAATTGCACCACACCGCTTGAGCTGGTGGTGGCCTACGCTGACGATGTTACAGTGGTTGTGTTAGAAGATACGAAGTTGGGAGTGATCAAACGAACTTTCGTCGAATATGGGCAACAGTCTGGAGCTATTCTAAGCTTATCGAAATCGAGTGCAATAAATATTGGAGATTTATCCCAGCGACAGCCAGTTATCAACTGGCCATCAGTCAATGACCATATTAGAATTCTGGGAAAAACGTTTTTCAATGATCACGGTGCCATGATCGATTTTAATTGGAAACAAACCATTCGGAAAATGACACAACTAATGTGGCTGTTCAAGCCAAGAAGTACTACATTACACCAAAAAGTAAAACTTTTGAATGTATTCATAACATCCAAACTTTGGTTTGTGGCCTCAGTTCTTTCAATTAGAAATCAAGATGTAGCAAAACTTACAAAGCATATTGGAAACTTTATTTGGGGAAGACAATCTAGGGTGGCAATGGCACAGATCATTCAGCTTCTAGTCGAAGGTGGCTTGAACCTTCATTCACCTATGTACAAGTGTAAAGCTCTTCTAACGAATCGAATTATGCAAGTTCGGTGACATTATGCCGTATGGAAATAGCCTGCTGAATGATGCAGCAAACGGAGTAAACATCACGAGGATTATTGCTTCCTATCCATGCATAAAAGTGGCGTGGAATGTGATGCAAGGACTACCTAGAGATACTAGATACTACTAGATACTAGACACTAGTTGCAGCAGTACAATTGAAAGGCATCTAACAAAAGCATTAGGAATACCGAAAATTATTCTAGAGAATCCGACGGTGACTTGGGCTAGGGTTTTCAAAAACATAAATAGTAGAAATTTATCTCTTAAAGAAAAAAGTACAATGTATTTGTTTGTGAACCAAAAACTTCCACATGCACAATTAATGCATAAAATTGGTCAAACAGCTAATCCCAACTGTAATACATGTAGCCTAGTAACGGAGACTCAGAAACATAAATTCTCTGAATGCCCTAAAGTTGCTAACCTGTGGAACTACTTACGTTCAAAAATAAGACGCTGTTTGAACATAAATGTAGGTTACTTAGATTTGCTATTTCCGGAGTTCAAGGGTGTCGATAAGAATGTGAGAACCAAAATTCTAAAATTATTCGTGAATTATGTAATTTATATTTTAGACAATACAAGTTCTCTCAATATTGTAGAGTTAGAGTATGTTTTAAGTAATAACGATTGATAAAACAAAATATCCATTAGTTATGTAATGTGCCACTGTTCTTAAACCATGAAATAAACGTGTTTATAAAAAAAAAGTAGGTTACGTTTTGATCTAGTTTATTGTTAGTGTTGAAACGTTTTGGGCTATTTGAAAATGAATTAAATGGGTAGAACAAATCTTTGACATTAAGAAAGAATTCAGTTGCGAATTATGTTAATTGACTGTGCTCAGTAGAACAGGAAATCGCGCGAAACCCTTCGATACTTAAGTTCACAATGAACAAACCAGCCAAATGCTCATTACATGTTTCTGCATCATCAACCAATCCCCCAACTGCAAAAAGTACGAGCACCAACAGATAAGATTGAGTGCCTTCTTTCCGCTCTATTTACGCGACTCGATCCCAGTGTCGTGGCGTCGCCTGTCCGCCCTAGGAAGAAGTCACATTCCTCCTGCGTGCAGTACGAGCGGCTTGCCTCCAATCGTCTTCTCTTGCAAAATCGTAACAAAACATCTCATAACTCATGATATGTGGTAACAGCAAACGACAACAAGTGTGCCGTCGCTGCACATGGATCTGTTGTGTGCGTTCCGGACAGCCGGAACCAGCATCCACCCGTAACGGCACCAAAATCGCTATCTTCTGAATTTGTTTTTTAAGGAGATAGTCGTTTCCCCGAAATTCTTCCGAAAAACGACGCATGGCAGCACTGACGACGCACACGGTGATCAGCAGTTCCATGCACCCAACGGAACGGACGAACACGTGCACTTTGCATCGCCAGCCACGAGGAAAACGACGACCACGACTGCAACCGCCAGCGGATCCCGTCGAGGAGGATATGAGGCTTGGATGCAGATCGCTGGGAATTAAATGTTGACGATAGCCATCGGAGCGTTGCGTATATGCAAACGATCACACGAACTCAGCACTTAATTAGTGCACTTCATTCGATTCTCCTGACATTGGCTGTGCGTCTTTCGTTCTGCGAATCCCTCTAAACCTGCTCTAATGATGGTAAAAGTTGCTGCGTCAGGCATGCTTTGGCGAGCCCTTATACTAATTATCTTGAATTCTAGTCTCGAACTATTTTTATCAAAAAACCGCTCGAAAATAGGCTCAGCTTTGACACCTTTCCGATTTGAAGAGCAGCGACGGCACGGCTGAAAGTGAAATTCAGCTAATATTAGGACTGTCAATCGGTTACGGAATCCTGCTCGGTTGAGCGTGATTTATGATGTGAACAAATGGCAACTACTGTCATATTGTAACTTTTTTTTACGGTATGCGATATCACCCGAACCAAAACAGCTTGGCATCCCTGTTCCAGTTGCCAGATGTGCGTAATCATTGTCGTCATCGGGGGTTAGGTCAAGAAACGACGGTCGCGTATAAAGTTGATATTAAACATTCCCATCGCCGTCGTCATCGTCGACGGCCTTTCATTCTTGACAGAATCAGGTCTAGATGGAAAACATATGATCGCACCATCGGCCAACTATAAGACATTTAATATCGTTCGCGGAACGAGCGCATTTTCGTATTTGATATTTAATATCAATTTTTTTTTCATTATTATTCTTGATCCAGCGGCGATCGTCGTCGCAAAGTTGCGATGTCCCTCTGTAAGGAGATCTTAATTATGCGCCTCCACTACTGTGCCATATTCATCTGGCCGACATGACTCGTATGTAATTGAATTTGCTGATTGGCCGCAGCAGCAGCAGCAGCTGCCACACCACACTCGTTGGGTGATCCATCTTCGTTTACTAAAAGTAGATTCGTTTTTTCTTCTCCCTCATATTTTTGCAGATCACCGACAGATAAGAAGAAAAATCACATCAAACGACCGATGAACGCGTTTATGGTCTGGGCCCAAGCGGCACGTCGGGAAATGTCCAAGCAGGAACCCAAGCTGCAGAACTCGGAGATCAGCAAGGACCTGGGGAAAATGTGGAAGTGAGTTAATTTTCATTGTTTTTTTCGTAGCATCTCTAGGTTTGTCAAGTCTACTAAGTGCAATTCTCGGAAGATGTGGCATTTCTGCACCTTGTAATTCATTGCTTATGAATGCTATAACTATCCCAAATAAAAGTTTTTTTTCATCTAGCGTAAATTAGGTTGAAATGTTTTGGAGAAGGCCACTCTCTCGGCTTATTTGGAAGCCCTTTCAAGGGGATAAAGATAATTCACTTTTTAACGAAGAATTTGTTTCCTCTTGCGTCAATTTCAAAATGTGTATAACGGCACTCCCAATTCCTAAATTGTCTTTTATAATTCAGTACGGTCGTGATTCGCTGATTGGTCCAAAACTTCACCTAATTCAACGATTTATAGAAATGGAAAACGACATTTTGTTTGTCTTGCGTTAACTAAAAAGCTACATAGTTTACTCAGTTTAATATAAATTTAAATAGCTCACAAATTTAGTGTCTAGTCCTTGCTAAAGAGTACCTCCTCATTGCTCATTCCAATTACTAGGGGTGTTCAAAAATAGCGTCACGCTTTGCCTAAAAGTAACTAATTTCAATAACCCTATTTCGCTTGATTTAACTATCTTCGGACAGACATGAACTCCACTGTGCTGCACCCAAATTGTCTACAAACTAACGACAAAATAATGGTACCTAACCAACACAGAGGAAGGAACTATTGAATTCGCTACAATAGCGATGCATGCAGAACTTTTATGATTTTGAACCACAATACCAACATTCTTCTTGCTGACGTCCCACCAACAAAGAAGAAAAAACTTTTGAACATTACCAGTTTGATCAACGCATAGGATAAAACTTTTGAATGCGCTTCAATAACACCATCCTACTTGAGTGCATCTCATCATTGCAAAAAAAGAAACTTTGCACTTAATTCATTGCCATAACATGCAGGCGTCTTACCATGCAGACTCTTGATTGCGGCCGTGCCTTCATGCAGAATTGTAATTATTTAGATCCTTGAATGCGGGCGTCTCACCATTTTGATGAAACTCTTGCGGTAGTATCATCAAGGCAGAGGAAGAAACTCACCAAGCAGAATTATGATCAATCCGATCCACAATACCACCATTCACCATGCGGGCGTTTCTCCAACGCAGAGGAGGAAATTCTTGAATGCGTGCGTCCCATGGTGCAGATTTGTGAAATTTTTTATCCTCAATACCTGCGGGCGTCCCACCAACGCAGAGGAAGAAACTCTTGAATGCGTGCGTACCATCATGCAGAATTATGATCAGTGTTGTCCTACACTCAGTGCAAAAAAATCCGCTCTTTGATTTTATTCCATTGAAACTTTTTTTGCTAAGGTTTTTTCAAGGCAGAGGAAGAAACTCTTGATTGCGGGCGTCTCATAAAGCACAATGGTGAACATTCCAATCCATAATACCCCACCATTCCTCTTGCGGGCGTCAATGCAGAGGAAGAAACTCTTGAATGCCTCACCTATTTATGAATCTTCCATTTTTCTTGCATAAAATATTATCGGCAGCGGCGTTTGATCATTTCCGGCGACGACGTGGTTTTATTTTATGCATAAAACTGCATTTAATTCAAAACCTCCCCCTGGAATTCCCCCGAAAATTCCTCCAGGAATGCTTCCGACGATTTCTGCAGCCATTTCTCTTGAAATTCCTTTACGAGTGCCTCCGGAAAGTCCTTTAGGAGTTCCTCCGAAAATTTCACCAGGTGTTCTTTCGAATATTCCTCAAAAACTGCTTCAGGAGTTTCGTCAAATGTTCCTCAAGTTTCTTTAGAAATTCACCCATGAATTCCTCTGAAAATTAATCCAGGAGTTCCTACGGAAAGTCTGCTAGGGTTCCCTCACAAGTTTTCTCCAAAGTATATTCGAATTTTTCTTCGGGATTTCTTTTAGCAATACAGCTCTTCCACGTGTTTCTTCGGAAATTGTTCCAGGAGTTTTTTTTTCCGAAAATTCTTCCAAAAGTTCCTACGGAAGGTCCACTAGGAGTTCTTCCAGAAATTCTTACCGGAATTCCTCCAAGAATTGTTCTAGAAATTCTTCCGGAAATACCGCCATAAGTTCCTTCGGAAATTTCTCTAAAAACTGTTTCGGATTTACTTCCACGCATTTTCTCAGGAATTCTTAAGAAATTTCTTCAGGAGTAAATCTTCCGGAAACTCCTCCAAGAATTTCTATTGAAAGTCGGCCAGAAATTATTTTAGAAATTTCTCATGGAATTCCTCCAAGATTTTTTTCAGGAGTTTCTTCGGAAGGTCATCCAGGAATTCCTCCGAACGTTACTACAGAAAGCTCACCAGGAGTTCTTCCAGAAATTTCTCGCGAAATTCCTCCAGTAAATTTCCTGGAAATTCCTCCCTGAATTCCGCCTGCAATTCCTTGGAAAATTATTAAAGAAGTCCCTACAGGCATTTCCCAAAGAAGTCCTATGGAAAGTCTGTAAGGAGTTCCTCTAAAAATACCTCCCAAATCCCTTTGAAAAACACTCCTAAAACTGTTTCCGATTGACCTCTGCTCCAGGAGTTTTTTGTTTTTGATAGAAATTCTTCCACGAGTTCCTTCGGAAATTCATTCAGAAATTCGTTCTACGGAAAGTCCTCCAGGAGATTTTCTAGAAATCCTGAAATTTCTTCAAGAGTTTCATCAAAAACTTCCTTCACCCAGAAGTTCCATCGGAAATTCATACAGGAATTTCTCCGGAAACTTCTCTTGCTATGGAAAGTCTGTCAGAAGCTACTCCAAAAATTCCATCCGAAAGTCCTCCGGACAATACTCCAAAAACTGCTTCGGATATACCTCCTCCAGTAATTCCTCCAGGAGCTTCTCGAGAAATTCCTTCAAGAGTTTCTCCAGGAGATTCTTCAGAAATTCCTCCAGGCGTTCTTCCGGAAACTTTCCCAGAAGTTTCTTCACAAACTCCTCCACGAATTCCTCAGGAAATCTCGCCAGCATTTTCTCCTGCTGGTTCATTAGAAAAATCCTCTAGAAATTTCTTCGGAAGTTCTTCGAGAAATTTGTCTGGAAATTCCTTCGTGAGTTCCTTTGTTAATTCCTCCAACAGATCTTTTCGAAATACCTCCAAGACTTTCTTCGGAAGCGTATCCAGGAATTCTTTCAAGAGTTCCTACAAAAAGCTCGCCAGGATTTCGTCCAGATATTTCTCCCGAAATTCTTCCAGTAGTTTTCCCGAAAAATTTCTTCACAAGTTTCTTCGAAAATTCCTTCCTAAATTTCGCCTGCATTTTTTCCCATTTCCACAGAAGTTCCTTTGGAACTACAGCAAAATTCCTCCAACATGACCTACGGAAAGTCTGCCGGGAGTTACTCCCGAAATCACTTCAGCAGTTCCTACGGAAATTAATCCTACAAAAAAACTGATTCGGATTTACCTTTGCACATTCCTCCAGGAGTTTCTTCGAAAATTCCTCCAGAAATTATTCCAAGAGTTTCTCCGGATATTCCTTCTGAGATTCTTTTAGGAATTTCTACGGAAATTCCTCCAAGAGAAAATTTCTCCAGAAATTCTTCCCATTTCCACAGAAGTTTCTTTGAAAGTACATCTTGAAAATTTTCAAGATATTCCTCCAAGATTTCCCACGGAAAGTCTGTCTAGAGTTCCTTCCAAAATCACTCCTGTAGTTCTACGGAAATTACACCCGATTCTGTTTTAACACGGCCCGCCAGGAGCTCTTAGAGAAATTTCTTCTGAAATTGTTCTAGGAGTACTTCCAGAAATTTTTCCCAGCGTGAAAATTATCAAGAAGGTTCTTCGTAACCCATAAAAGAATTTATCTGTAAATTCCTCAAAGAGTTCGAAAAGTCTCTCAGGAGTTCGTCAAAAAAATCCTCCCCCAAATTCCTCTAGAAGTTCCTTCCTTCACGGAGCGAAGCCCTTTTTCCTTCTAGGTGAACTTGTCCAAAAACTGCTTTGAATATACCATCGCAAATTCTTCCAGAAATTCCTCCAGGAGTTCCTCCGTAAATTGCTCCAAGAGTCCTCCGGAGTTTCTTCCAGCTTCTTCAGAAAATCCTGAAAGAATTCTTTTGCAAATTCCTACAAAAGTTTCTTCGAAAATTTCTTCAGGAGTTCCTCCAAAAATGCCTTCAGTAGTTCCTCCGGAATTTTCTTCAGTAGTTCTCCGGAAATTTCTCTATACACACTACCAAAAAAAATTTGAATGAAATCCTTGAAGAATTTCTAAACGAACTCCTGGAAGAGTTTTCAGAGAAATTCCAGAAATAATTTCAGGAGGGAAAAATTTCCGGAGAAACTCCTGGAGGATTTTCCGGAGTATGTCTGGAAGCTATTTCCGGAGGAACTCCTGAAGGAATTTTCGGAGGAGTTTTGTGAAAAATTTCTTGAGGAACTCTTGGCGAACTTTTAGCAGGAACTCTTGGGAGAATCCTTGGATGAATTTCCGAAGGAATACTTGGAAGTTATTGTGAATGAACTCTTTGTGGAATTTCCGGAGGTATTTATGGAAAAACTCCTGGAGGAATTTGCGTTGGAACTCCTGGAGGAGTTTCCACATAATCTTCTAGAGGAATTTCTGAGGGATCTAATGGAAATGTTTTTGGAGGACCTCCTGGTGGAATTTTCAGAGGAATTTCTGGAGAATTTTCCTCAGGAATTTAAGGACGTAGTTTCTCCGTAAAGTAGTCCAAAAACTTCTTCAGATATACCTCCGCCAATTCTTCCAGGAACTCCTCCACAAGTTTTTTTTTATTTCCGCCAGAAATTTCTCCAGGATTTCCTCCGAAAATTCCACTAGGAGTTCCTCCGAATATTCCTTCCAGAATTTATTCCAGGAGTTTTTTCAGAAAGCTAGTAACAAAAGTTAAGTATTTAGAAAATTTCTTCAGGAGTTCCTCCGCTTATTCCTCCAGAAACGTTCCTCTAAGAAGTTCCTCCATAATTTCCTCTATGAGTTCCACCGAAAACGAGTCCTTTCGGAAATTCTTCCGGAAATAGCTCCAGGAGTTTCTCCGGAAATTGTTTCACGAGTACCTCCGGAAATTATTTCTGGAATTCCTCTGAAAACTCTTCCTGGAGTTCATTTAGAAATTCTTCCAGGATTTCTTTCGATTTATCTGGAAGTGTTTTTGGAGAAATTTCCGGTGGAACACCTGAACAGAATATTTCTTTCTTCTTTCTTCCTTCTTTTTTCCTTCTCTCATCCTTCTCTCATCCTTCTTTCGTCCTTCTTCCTCCCTTCATTCTTCTTTCTTTCTTCCTTCTTTCTCCCTTCGTTCTTGCTTCTTTCTTCCTTCTTTCTTCCCTCTTTCTTCTTTCTTTCTTCCTTCTTTCCATTTTTTTTGCCTTTCGCGTATACTAAGTATGCATAAAGGCTAAAGGATCACTCCAAAACCGAACTTTTGATAGAAGGCTCGGAGACCCATAGTGTTATATACCAATCG
Organism: Armigeres subalbatus; assembly: GCF_024139115.2. Classification (NCBI taxonomy): domain Eukaryota; kingdom Metazoa; phylum Arthropoda; class Insecta; order Diptera; family Culicidae; genus Armigeres; species Armigeres subalbatus. The sequence continues at coordinate 260,525,967 of NC_085139.1, forward strand.
ACTCAGCTCGAAGAATTGACGTGATGTCTGTATGTATGTGTTCAAAAATGTGAGACAAACTTTTTCGTACTTAGCATTATCCGATCGCAACAATTCGACGCAGATTTCTCCATTTTTCACTTGGAAAAAAAATTCAAAACCAAAAAACATTTTTTTCAAAAACTGCTTCAATGCATTTAAATGAAATAAATTAAATGTGAATTGATGGAAATAACTGAATCTATCTCCCTAAAGTGCAATTTTTACCTCTCTTATGTGCTTTTCTTGTTGCATTTTACAATACACGAGAGAGGCAGCATCACCGCTAGGTGAATTATTCTGGGTTTTTTCCTTCTTTCTTCTTTCTTTCTTTCTTCTTTCTCTCTTTCGTCCTTCTTTCTTCCCTCTTTCTTCTTTCTTTCTACCTTCTTCCTTCGTTCTTCCTTCGTTCTTCTTTCCTTCTTTCCTCCTTTCTTCCTTTTTCTTCCTTATTTCTTCTTTTTTTCTTCCTTTTTATTCTTTTTATTCTTTCTTTTTTCTTCCTTCTTTCTTTCTTTTTTCTTATTTCTTTCTTCCTGGTTTCTTCCTTCTTCCTTCCTTCTTTCTTTCTTCTTTCTTCCTTCTTTCTTCCTCTTTGTTCTTTCTTTCTTCCTTCTTTTCCTTTCTACCTTCATTCTTCATTTTATCTTTTTTTCTTTTTTCCTTCACTCTCTTTTCTTCCTCCCCTCTTCTTTCCTCCATCCATCTCTTTTTCTTCTTTTTTCTTCCTTCTTCCTTCTTTCTTCTTATTACTCACTTCTCACTTATTACTTCACACTTCTCGCCTCTCACTTCTCACTTCTCACTCCTCACCTTTCACTTCTCACTTCTCACCTCTCACTTCTTACTTCTCACTTCTCACTTTTCACTTCTTACTTCTCACTTCTTACTTTCCACTTCTTACTTCTCACTTCTCACTTTTAACTTCTTACTTCTCACTTCTCACCTCTTACTTCTCATTTCTCACTCTGTACTTCTCACATCTTTTTGCTTCTCATTTTTCACTTCTCACTACTCCCTTCTCACGTCTCACTTGTCTTTTTTCACTTCTTACCTCGTACTTCTAATTCGACCTAATAACCGTTCGGCCTATAACCGTTCGGCCTAATGACCATTCGGCCCAATTGACTTCGGCCTAATGACCCAGCATCCTTCCAGACTTAGCCAATGTATTCAAAAACTTTTAAAATTTAATCTGTTGCGCATACAATTCAGAATCATGATGTTTGATATGTCGCAGGATGGGTTTCGGCGCTAATACAAATTTGTTCACATTCCTGGGGAAACCACGATCCCGTGAACACTTCCGAACGTGATCAGTGTATCCATAACATTGAAAAAATCATCTATGAAGTTAGACTTTCGCTATCATGAAGTAATATGTCGCAAGATGAGTATAAGAACTAATCGAAATTTGTCAACTTCCCAGGTTTCCGGGAACAAAGTGTCCAAAAACTCTCAAAAATTCATCTATTGAGCCTGTCTTTCAAAATCATGAAGTTTGGTATGTCGGAAGGTGGCTAGACCTCTGACACTGTTTTCAGAACGTTTGCATCAACATTCTGGGCATCATTATTTTAAAAAAGAACCGTTTTTGACCGCACCTGACCCAGAACCTCCCTTAAAAAAATCCGACCGGATTGACACCATAGTCAAATTTCATGTCAATCGGACAAAACATAAGCCCATACGGGTTATTTCAATTTTGATTTTTAGGTCGGACCGAAACGGGTTAAAGGCGTCCTTCCACCGCAGAGGAAGAAACGGGCGTCTCATCATGCAGAATTGTGATAACTTTGATCCACAATACCACCATTCTTCTTGCGGGCGGCACACCAGCGCAGAGGAAGGAATACTTGAATGCGGGTGGCCACCATGCAGAATTGTTATCATTCCGATCCACAATACCACCATTTTTCTTGCGTAAATTCCATCAAGGCATAGGAACAAAATCTTGAAAGCAGGCGTTTCACCATGCAGAATTGTTATCATTCTGGTCTACAATACTGCCATATTTTCTAGAGGCGTCCCACCGCCACAGAAGAAGAAACACTCGAATGGGGGCGTCCCATCATGCAGAATTGTGATAATTTCGATCCACAATACCATCATTCTTCTTGTGAGTGGCCCACCAACCCAGAGGAAGAAACTCTAGAATGTGTGCGTCCCATCATGAACAATGGTGAACATTCCAATCCACGATACAACAATTCTTTTTGCGGGTGTCCCATCAGCTCAGGGGCAGAAACTGTGGAACCACCAATGCTAGATTATGTAAAGAAGGCTCTAAGAGCACCTCCACGTGAGTCTCCATCTGGGGCCCTATCGCTATTTCCGTGCCCTTTATAGGGACCCACTTTTACACCGGAGGCATCTAAACAGGAATGTAAAATAAGAACGCAACTCAAAATTAGCCGTGAGTTTCCAAATTTAGCGTCCCATACTGGGTTACATACAGCGTTGCTATTTTGTGAAACGTCACTTTGTTATTGATTAAAAATTGCAGAAAATCTGTTTTTCTTTTTCTGAACAATTTCGATGGAATCTAGTGCCCCAGTTCAACTCCGCGAAATAGTAATTGTAATAATAGATCAGCTACAATAAGGAGCGATGCGCACCGGCGCCCGCTAGAGCCCAAAATATTTATGGATTTTTCGCAAAAGAAAATTCTACTGTTTTTATTTTGCAGGTTATTCCAAGGAGAAGGTCTTCCAGGAATCCCTCAGAATGTTCCTTTAGTAATTATTTAGTATGTTCTTCAACTAGTTCCTCCAGAAAATCTCCCGCAAGTTTCTCTTTTCTGTCGTTCATTTAAACATTTCTTGTTTTGGAAATTCATGTAGGATCCCTGGCAGATTTCTCCGGGAGTTCCCCAGCAATCTTTGTGTTCTTTTAAGAATCTTTAGCAGTTCTCCCAGAATAGTTTCAGGATTTCTTCCACAATCTCTCGGATTATTTTATTGGAACTGCTAATAATATCTTTTGGTGGTTTCATTTGAAAATTTATTTTTTCAAGAGAATTGTTTAGATTCTTTCGGATGTTGTAACATTTTTTTTCTCCGGGACATTCTTCATTCTGCCTTTGAAAAATATTGATGTCATGTTCATCAAACTTATTGCATTTATTACGCGACGCAAAGAATATTATCAATTCAGTGCAAAGCCGAGTTATAGCCGCTAACAAGTTTTAATTTAATTTATTGTCGTCAATCATAATTGTAGACCTATTTACATTTGTATTCTTAACTATTCTAAATAACATTAAATAATGTTGATACTGTTTAAACTTATTGTAAAGTGTCATTAGCTTATAATGACGAGAAGATCTGTTTCAGCTGTGTTTTGGACATCGATAAGTCAATAGTAGTCAAATGTTTATTATAGTTATCATCATTTGATTCATTGGGCCATTTTTTGCATAGTTTGTTCGATGTAAATTTACGGAGAATTTGTGATGTCGTAAAGATCGTAATGGACATAAAAATTAAGTTTTGATAATAGCTCAGTTAGGTAATTCTGTTGACAATTGTTTATAAAGTTACCATTGCTAAATCTCGACGCACTTTCAGTGAATGAATATTGATGAGCTTACAGAGCTACATATGGTGGCAATGGAAATTCGTCCACCTAACTTTCGTAGTGCATATAATAAAAATTGTTTTGAACTGACTCATTCTGTTGGCAGTTGGCTGTTGGCTGTATGTATGTTTTTATTGTGTATGGGTCTTGAAATTGTAACAGAATCGTTTTATAAAACCTAACATGTTGTTGGATTTGCTTACAATTAGGTTATAATGATCGATGAAAGTTAGTTTTGAATCCAATATTACTCCAAATCACTCTATTGCTTCTTACTACGTTCTGATCATCAAAACTTATTTGCGCTGGTATGTTTCGTTTTCTGCTGAAGGTTATTGAGTTGCATTTTTTTATATTCAACTGTAGAAGACTTTTTTACACCATGTATGGAATACCAATATTTCATCTTTGAATGTTTCGATATCCTCGACAGTTTTGATTTTGGAAGATTTCATGTCATCTGCATAAATTAAGACATTCAATTTATGAAGCACAAGAGGAGCCATTTACGAATAAAATAAAAGTAACGGACCTAAATGAGATCTGAGGAACTCCAGAAGAGGCTTGTATTGGGGTTGATAATTTTCCTTTGAATCACAATTTGAACCCGACTTGTTAGATACGATTCAAGAATGAAGAGTTTTGGTTGAATTCCATCTTCTGCAGTTTGAACAAAGCATGGGTAAATCAACGCGATCAAAAGCTTTGCTAAAAATCTGTACAAGGCTACATGGTGACCACTATCCATTGCATCCAAAGAATAATTAACGAATTCTGTTAGATTTGTGGCTGTCGAACGACCTTTAAAGAAACCGTGTTGCTTAGATGTGATTCGATTTTAATTTGAACAAATATTTTTCATTAACAATTGCTTCGAACAATTTCTTATGCAAGATATAAAGTTGGATTTTCTCTTCACAACTTCGAAGTGGTGCGCTGTTTCATTTGGTGATGTATACAGCGACCACTTCGAAATAAGGTTTAACGTATGGATTGTGAGATAAATCCAATTTCGATAGCGGCTATAATTCGGTTTTCTACTGAATTATAATACATTATTTGAAAACAGTAGTCGTTCGATAACTGCAAAATGTTTACTTTTCAGTTAACGAATGCCGATCGATAACTGCAACGCATTCTAGACGTCAAACGGTTGTTAATCGACGTCAAATACAATAAAAATGCATCTAAATGTGCAGCGCAATGCAGTTGTCATTGAGTTTGACATCAGTTTGAAGGTTAGCGGTCCGATAACTGTTGCAACTATCGAATTGCAGTTAAACGACTTGCAGTTATCGAACGTCTACTGTACTTACCCAAACAAATTCAGCAAAATGTAGTCATGTTACTACTGTTCCGATATTGATTTTCATTATAGCACCCTAGTGACGGTTACTCTTTTGAGTTACATTACGGTCATTTAAGCATCCAATTCATTGTCATGGAAAAGTAGGCCGTTTTGTCACTCAAAGACGAACTGTAGACCAGGTATTATGATCAGGAATTGCAAAGAGAAAATATTGTGAGCTTTCAGTGGAATGTCTTCACTTGTCATAAGACTAGTTCGTACTATCCCATTTAATTCCACCACTTGATTGTAACACTGACAGATACGTATTTCGATTATAACCGTTCACGTTTACTGAGTTTAATTAATCGGCGGCTTTAGCGCCACTCTCAACGAGAGACCACCGGTCAAGTTTTATTTGCCCGACTTTTTGAGACTATTTGGCTCAGGTAAAACTCTGGAACGGTTATCAGCAGAAATTGAAAATCTCTCAAGCGCAAGCTAAATCTCCTCCCATTCATTCACCACAGACCTTAGGGACCGCAAAAGTTTCTATACAACCAAGAAATAGCGATGTTTGGCTCCCGAAATTAGTGAGTCGTTTATTTAAGAAACTGACGTTAAACGTAATTAGCTAAATCACCATCCTACTTCTAGCATATAATTCGTGTTGGACGTTTTCAGACAAATGGAAACATAAGAGCAAAATGGCCATGTAACAAGCTCTAACACGTACCTGCGCGGTTTTGATGATCGATGGGCCCGACGAACTTCGACGAATCTGGCACTTCTGGCTCAGAAACCCTCGACGATGGCGGTGATGCGATGCTCACCACCGGAATTCCACGCTGCGATTGGGCGCGCAACGTACAGATGACCCGCGTGGTAGTAGGCCGAACTAGAGATGCGGGTAGTGCGGCTGGAACGGAAGCTTCCGTTTTGTTCCGCGAGCAATGCGGCGTAAAATGCCAATAATGTCCCGGGCGATCCTCAATTACGGATAGAGGCACACGTACCCAAAGCTACCCGGCTTTGCGTACCTTTCCGTTCCACCGAGCGGGGATCAAGACCTATATCTTTCGGTTCGGATCGGGTTCACCGTGCAATGGACGACACGCGCTCTCGGATGGCTCCGGTCCACAGAAAATGACGGAGAGGGACCTTACCTTCGACAATGGACGACCGATGGGAGATTCTTTGCTCGATGGTTTGAACGACTTCACACTCCGTTTAACTACCTGCGAGGCGGGCCTTCACGTACACAGGTCTCGATGATCTTGAACGGAATTCGTGGCTCGCACCACGACGAATCTTGGACTGTCGCCACAAGATGTCAACCGTACGAAAAAAGCGCAGCGCTGCGTGTCCAACATAATTTATTTATTATTAAGTTGAAATCCACCATAATTGTATAATTACCTTTTTCGTAGTAGTGATTTAAATAAAAATTCAAGCAGAATTCGCGATACAAAAGGACCTCAGTCCACTAAACAAAGAAAAAAAATACAAATGTTTAACACCACTTATGATTTTTTAAAACTCACTCACTAATGTTACCTTCAAATTGTACTTCAAATCACAAAGATATTCTCAAAACAAGTACCTTAATCGCGTACTTCTGCTTTCCAGCCGATCTTCTAGCAGAAATGATCGAGTGGATGAAAAGCTAAAGAAACTGCCTCTTTCAAATTTGAGCCCTATTCAAGTATTTTAAAGACTATCTCTGTAACTATTCTTAGAAAATGCATTATTTGAAAATCGTGCCAAATGATTTGCATGCGCCAGCATGGGGAATTTAAACCGCTTATTTTAAATTTAGCGCCATGCTATAAAAGCAAAGCTTTTATAACATGTTCCATGTACGAGTTGAGCACAGAGATAGCTCGATTTTATCAACACAGCTTTTATTTAAAGTTATTATTTCATTCTTATAATATTTTCAGTTTACGAATGATTAATTAACAACAACAAAAACGTAAAACGCTACACGATCTCATCAGTAATGCCGTCTTCAGTGTATCGTACTTGTGTCGAGTCAAGTACGAGACACTGACGGTCTTAATGATGTGGTCAAAATACGTATCTGTTAAAGTTACAACCAAACTCGTCTTATGACAAGTGAAGCAATAAATTTTACAAAACTTGCTGGACGTCCAATGAGTCAGATTTGATACCAATTCCGAATAGCGGGTGTGTCCGGAAAGCTCTGTCATTCAACTGCTGCATTATCGGCGGGTCACGACTTAACCTCTCTCATGCAGTAGCAAGTAGCCGGATTCAGCCTGTCAGTCCGCGCTGATAATATTGGACTCATAGTCGGTATGAATAACATAATGATTGTTTTGCTGTTAACTAATTATCACCTGCTAAATGAGTAGTTAAATTTTGATTATTTAAAAAGAAGTTGAGGGGTCGACAAAGAATTATTTTCTGCCATAGGCATTGTTTACAATCATTGAAAGTAAATGTCAATATTTGGTGAAAACAAACATCCTTTGGTAACATTGTGAATAAACGCGTTATCATTGACGCCCTGACGAAGGGCTTTGTCAAAAGTTCCCCTTTTATTTACTCACGTGTTCACACTTTTACGCTGCGGAATTTACTTCCTTTGATTATTCAATAATTGACCTTTTCCGTCAAAATTTTTATTCGCTCAATCTATTATTTAATTTATAGGGTCCATTTTCCCATGAATCCATATTTTAGGTCGTCTTCAACTATTTTTAAAATTTTAAACAAAAAATCTAAAAAGTCCCATTTTTAAAGTTTGATTATTTTTTCTATTTTTGCTTTCAACAATAGTTAGAGGCTTTAGAAAATATGGGTTCTTTGGAAAAAGTAGCAATACATATTT